>NW_024016204.1:0-2049 GCF_000499745.2 Eimeria mitis | reverse complement strand
GCCACGCATAAGTGTGCGCCGCCTGTTTGTCGGCTGGAAGACGGCCGCAGCGCGTTTGGGTACTTGTAACTGTCGACAGATGTTGCAATGCACTCGGCGTCGTTTTGGGTAACGGAAGAGGCAGTGCAAGGCTGGATATGCTCTTGCAAGCTCGTTAAGTGTTTGGAAAGCGCTCCGCGTAGAACTGCTACATAGTTGTGTAGACGGTGTATCGTGTTTGTGTCGATTCGCCACGTCCAAGCACTGTTCTCGAGCAGCCACGATAAAAATGGGCGAATCGGTTTTCTTTGTGCCTGGAAATGTACATCTCTGCTTTCGGGAGTGGGATACTCTGTTGAAACTGGCGGTATATCAACGCCGCAGCTTTGCCCTACGGAAAAGACTCAGAGCAATGGGGGCTGAGGCGCAGCAGTTTCGTTTGCTGTACGCGTCGGGGGTGGCTGGGGACGCAGGGGAGCACCCGCCAGCCGTTGGCTATGTGCTGATGCCAGTAAAGCTGTCGTTGTCATTTGCATCGTTGTACTTGCGGTGTGTGCATATTTTGCTGCGCGTTAGAATTGCTAAGCTCTGGAGCCTCCGCTTCCACTTCTGATTCTGAGGTTTGCTCGTTGCAGAACGTTGCGGTGCTAGATGTTGGAGGCGCGCGTGGGTTAAGCGTCCCCGGCAAAGCTGCGCCGGAGGAACGAGATGGTTGCTTTCCTAATCCATGCGCGCGCTTTACAATTGAAGCCAGAAAGGCCAGTGGTGCACAGTTGCTTGTTCGGCATTGGGTGCATGGGGATGCATGCTTCCTTGCATCTGTGTGCATTGTTAGTTTGGAGGGCAGGACGCAGAATATCGCGGGAGCCTCCAAACATTGAAGGGAGTGCGTGCAATCTGCATAGCGCTACGGTGCAGTTAGCGAAGTTGACGTTTGTTTCTGTGTATTTGTCGGTCTTGCATTCTTTGCTGACCGTAGCTGTTTCCAATGGCGACAGCTTCTTCTTCCGGCGAATGTCTCATTTTAGTATTTCCCTACTGGAGAAGGGTGCCGCGATAAACGTTTGATGCGAGCATTGGTTAAGCGTCCGCCGCAACGCTTCACTACTGAGGCGATATGCATGCTCTAGTGGTCACCGCGCGTGCGTTCTAATGCAAACGCCACCGACAAGCGTATCGTTGCACAGTTGGTTGTTTGGCATCCGGTGCATTGGGTTCCATGACGTTTTGTATCGGAATCAATTTTTTGGTTTACGGGCCAGATGCAAAGCATCGCTGGACCCTCCAAACATTGCAGCGAGTGCGCGTCGTGTGCATAGAGCTAAGGTGCAGCTGGCGTGCACCTCTGTTTTTATAACCCATGCAATCTTGCGTATTCAGCGAAACGGAAGTGCAGTGCGGTGCCTATTGCGGAGCTTGAATGGCTTGTTCTAAGAAGCGTTTCATTCTGCGGTGACCGAGTCTCTTCTTGCTTTGGCTTGAAACATTGTCAAGGGTGGAAGCCACAACTGTGCAGCGGCAGCGATGTAGCGTGTGTAAAAGGCGGGGTCAATCTTCCCCTTTTGACCCTCCATAGTATCAATATGCTTTCGTGCTGGCGGCCGGCGTTGTGTGCTGCTTGGACGGACACGGCACCGAGGGCCACTTGGCGGATTATAGTGCTTCGTGCCCCCGACTATTTGCAGTTATGGGAGATGCGCCTAGGCCGCGCATCTCACGCCTAGTGAAACGCTGCTGAAAAGACGAGATCTGGCGAATCCAAGGGCGTCCGCAGAGCATTCGCTGGAGAGGCGTCCGCACCGAGCTGCGCCCCGCTTAATAGCGTGCGCACATTTGGCTGTGATGCGGAAATATTGCGGGACGTGTGCGAGTGCATTTGGTCCGGTTTTGCTCAGCAGTTGACGGCCGCTCTCGATAGGCTGTATATCTCAGCCATTAGGGATACCTGGTATGCCAACAGTGGGTACGTTGCACTCCACGCGCGACGTTGCCTACAGGATATATTGTTTTGGTATGCTTTCTGTCCAATACATCAGTGGTAGATGCAGGCCAAAACCATACTGCGCAGAC
>NW_024016203.1:0-2049 GCF_000499745.2 Eimeria mitis | reverse complement strand
CAAACCATGGCACTGCGCATATATGCGGTCGTTTCCAAGGGCTTACTTCCTGGACACAGCAGTGGGGGATGGCAACGCCAGATATGGGGTCCCCACGCCGTCGCCGTAGACCCGGTCACACAAACTGCTTACCCCATTATGATAACCAACGCGCCTCCCCTAGCTTCTATTCAAATACTACACGTGCGCCTATCCGACCACATATCTCCCCTGCATTAGACTGAGCGTATATACGTCCGCGTCAAGGGGCATACGCGCGGGGGAAAGCCGCACATACCTTTCTGGGGTTCAGAGCTTGCAGCATTCATACCCCAACTGCTTTCTCCGCAGAAAAGCCGCCTCATATATGCGAACTTTCATGCATGCGCCGGTGGCCGATACAACCCCCCGCACACTCCCAAGCCCGAGAAATCTCGGCAGAACCTGCAGCATCATTCCCATCCGCTGCTACCGGACGCACCCACAGTGAAGCAACCAAACATGCGTACTCCCTGATACAAACAGAATAATTAATTGTGCTTAGGCTAGCGTTCTCTGTGCCTGGTCTGTCGAGCTTTCTCCGCATTCCAGACCCCCAAATCAATCAGCCTCACCTCCAGTAAATATCCATACAGCACAGACTACCCCTCACACCCGCTCTACTGGAAACCGTACAACACATACCTACCCTTCGCGCGGAGGCATCGACAAGGGCCAAACACACACCGCGACATCGGCGTCGCCCGGGCTGCTGATACCGTAGCGATCCTACACGACACCCATCCGGACAAGGGTCCACCATACTGCTGCCGCATCCAAGAAGTTGTTATTTCCACCTCCCCAATGCGTCCATAATTACCTGACTTCCTCCCCGTAGGCCTTGCTACTCCACAGCGTAGTTCCATGCCTGCCACTGCCGACTTGTGCCCACGACGGCCCACACAGTTCACCCGTAGGTAGGCAAAACCTGCCAACCCTCGGTGCCTACAGGCAGGCCACGTTGCATCCTGCGCTGCAGTCATGGACTGAAGCCGAAAAACCAAATCGGTCTGAAGGGTATCCATACTGCAACCACCCACAAAACCCTCCCTCAATATCTAGTCATCCACGATCTGTTGGGCTCCTGCTGCACAGTCCCTTGACAAACAAACACACATCGTTCTCGTTTTTGCTGTTCACCCAGATGCTTCCAGTTCTTACATCCTGAGCAGGTTCACGCTTTCTTCAACACGTCCTCAGGCCAGTCACAGACTTGTAATGGTCTCAGGGCTCGTCGTGTGCTGCCACGGTGACTGGTCAGTTCTCTCGCATGCCGCAGAATACAAGCGCTTCTGATTTGCATCTGTTCAAGATGCAGCGAAACCCAGCCCAGCAAACACAAACGGCTGGCACGCCACATTGAGGCCAAATCCACAATATCGAAGACGGAGCTGCCCATGTTGCACCTCCGCATCATTCAGGCATGACCCGTGAGATGCTGCTGGTTAGGTGCACGGGTGATGCAAGCTGCTGAGCATCGGCGGCCAAGATCCCTCACCCGCAACTGCTTGGCACTTCTGACGGCAATTTAGACCACGCTAACGACGGAGCGTTCGGCAGAGAACACGGATCTTTTGCCTCTTCCCCTTTTCGCAAAAAGCCCAGCCACCCCTGGCACAAACGTGGGCCTGTCGTGTGGGCTAGACACCTGCGATCCACTGCTTAAAATCTGGTAAAAGACCACACAAAGGCAAGTATCTTCCAGGTTCCCAGTTAATTGCCATTTCTCTGTCTTCACTGTTGCACAGTTCACAACATAAATTCATCCTCAAACCAGCTGGACCGTACAATGTGAACCGCTGTTGCTGAAAAGTCCACAACCCACAAAACTAACACAGTCACCCCGCCGACCCTACCTGCAAACACTCCAGCGACCCCTACGCAACACTCATATACACCGCCAACACTGCTAACACATAGAGCTTCTTCCAAAGGCATATCGCAGTGGCAAAGAGATGCGTGACCGAAAGGCAGATACGATCTCGCAACGCGCAGCTCTAGACCCACCCACACAAACTCCACAACCCACGA
>NW_024016202.1:0-2050 GCF_000499745.2 Eimeria mitis | reverse complement strand
ATATATATATATATATATATATATATATATATATATATATATATATATATATATATATATATATAGCGTTGCTGAGGAGAACGCGTTGCAGTACTTATGTATTGAATTTATTTATAAACTTTCTCCTTTATATTATATTTATTATATAAATTTATTTAAATATTATATTTATTATATTTATCCATTTATTTATTTATTTATTTATTTATTTATTTATTTATTTATATTATATTTATACAGGCCAATAGCGTCTCGCGTGGTGTCTCTATTTGCTGAGGAGAACGCGTTGCAGTTCGCTGTGCCTGGTGTATTGACTCTCTTTATAAAATTTCAATACATAAAAATACACGAATAAATACAATAAAAAAATTAATAAATGTATATATTTATATATATATTTATTTATTTATACAGGCCAATAGCGTCCCGCGTGGTGTCTCTATTTGCTGAGGAGAACGCGTTGCAGTTCGCTGTGCCTGGGGGGTTGATAGGGGTGGGGACGTTGGTGGACCCCACACTGACCCGGGCCGACAGGCTGGTGGGGCAGGTCCTCGGCCACCCCCGCCAGCTGCCGGAGTGTTATATAGAGATAGACGTCAACTACTACTTACTCAGGAGACTTCTAGGAGTCAAAAGCCAGGTATTTAGCGTGGTTTAGGGTTTATCAGGGTTTAGGGTTTATCAGGGTTTAGGGTTTACAGGGGGGGGAGGGGTAGAGAGGAGAAAAGGAAGGAGAAGAAAGCGATGTTTTGTCAAATTCTTAGGGTTTAGAGTTTGTAAGGGTTTGTAAGGGTTTTCAAGGGTTTGTAAGGGTTTGCAAGTGTTTGCAAGTGTTTGCAAGGGTTTGTAAGGGTTTAGGGTTTTTAAGGGTTTAGGGTTTTGTGTGTGTGCAGGACGGCGACAAGTCAACGAAGGTGTCTAAGCTAAAAAAGGGAGAGTTCGTGATGGTCAACGTCGGCTCCACCTCCGTGGGGGCGAGGGTTGCTGGCGTCAAACCAGAAATAGCTAAACTTGAACTCACGGGGCCTGTGTGCACCAGGGTGAGGGTTTAGGGTTTAGGGTTTGGAAGGGTTTAGGGTTTGGAAGGGTTTAGGGTTTGGGAGGGTTTGGAAGGGTTTAGGGGTTTAAGGGTTTGGGGCGGGGGTCAAACCCGAAATCGCTAAACTTGAACTCACAGGGCCCGTCTGCACCAGGGTGAGGGTTTAGGGTTTGGAAGGGTTTAGGGTTTGGAAGGGTTTAGGGTTTGTAAAGGTTTGAGGGAAAAGACGTAGCAGGTTTAGGGTTTAGGGTTAGATTAGGGTTTAGGGTTTATTACAATGGGTGAGAGGAGAGGCCCTTTGTCCCTGATGCTTATGGCTATCAAACCCTAAACCCTAAACCCCCTAAACCCTAAACCTCCAAAACCCTAAACCCTAAACCCTAAACCCTAAACCCTAATTTGTGTGGTTGCAGGTAGGAGATAAAGTGGCGTTGAGTCGCCGCGTAGATAAACACTGGCGGCTGATTGGGTGGGGTCAGATAAACAAGGGGAAAACCCTTCTGCTGCAGGAGCCTCTCTAAACCCTAAACCCTAAACCCTAAACCCTAATTCCTTATACACGAAGAAAACGGAATCAAATTGCAGTGTATCGACAGCTCGCGCTGCTGCAACCTGCTGCTGCAGCAACAGCGGCAAGAGTAGCTGTTGCTGCAACAAGTGCTGCTGCTGTTGCTGCAGCAGCAGCAGCAGCAACAGCAGCAGCAGCAGCAGCAGCAACCGCAGCAACAGCAGCAAATAATGTGGCAGTAGTAGATAGTGCCTCGATATGATGACGGCGAGGGTTTATTCTAAACCCTAAACCCTAAACCCTCGTCCGTTTTGGTGTTGTCTTGTGAACAAACAAAACGAAATTCTTTATTTGAGGGTTTAGGGTTTGGTGATAGGAGCTGCAGCGGACCTAGGGTTTGGGGGTTTAGAGGGATACGAGGTGCCTGCATCTCCTTGGCTAGCTAGGGTTTAGGGTTTAGGGTTTAGGGTTTAGGGTTTACTGCTGTGTCGAGCTGCTGCTGC
>NW_024016201.1:0-2053 GCF_000499745.2 Eimeria mitis | reverse complement strand
GCTGCGACGCCGCGGTTGTGGTGAGTCATTGCGGAGTCCAACTTCGTTTGAACGTGTTGTTCTCTTCTGGGTTATTCGTTTTCCTCTTTATATATCTTTTGGAGCTGCTGGCTATGCAAGACAACCCTTTATCGGCTGTCTAATCGCAAAATTCAACTCTTCCGCGACTGCGACCTCTGCTGGCGTTGCACGGCGGACGTGCGAAGCCACAGCAACTTCTAAGCGGAATAATCTGCTGGATATTCCCCGATAAACTCAACGAATAATCATGCAAATGCCTGAGGCATATCCAAAATAATGGACGTGTTCGCCTAGCACTGCAGAAAGCAGCTCTGGCTGAGGAGCGTCATACTTCACGGTCGAATATCAACTGAAGGTTTCCGAGACGAAAAACCAATTGGACGCAGTTGAGGGAGTTCCCTAATAGACACCAGGGGAAATAACAAAACAAACAACTTTTTCTCAGCTGTGTTTAATCGAGTTCCTACTACAGCGAGTGGTTTCTTCCGCACACTATTGGCCCCTAACGTTGGTCTTGCGAGCGCACGGGTGTTGCTCTACAGGAACTCAGTCAATCAGCCATACGCTATTTTTTAGGGAAACCGTGAAGGACGAATCCAAAATAAGCACCTGTTGGGATGAGTTTTAGACCGAAGCTTTGATGCTATCTTGAGAAGGTCGCTTTACGGCCCTCCCTACAGTCACGCGTGATTTCGTTTCCCCGGCCCGTTGTCGAACACGTCGGCGCATGTCTTCGAAAATGGTTGAAGTGAAGGCAAAGTTAGCGGGGTCGTCCACCGCGACGCAGTCCGACACGTCGGAAACAACAAGTCCCTCAAACCGCCCCATGAGTCCCCCCATCCAAGCATTGTGGAAAAAGCTGTGTGGAAACCCGTTCGCCACGACGTTTAACAAATGGGCGAACGAAATACCGGACGCAGAGGCAGTGGTCTGGCTGAATGGTGAAGGAGATGTTGCGGAAATAAGGACTTACAAACAGCTCGTTGATCAGATATATGAACTTGCGGATTTTCTGCACGAAATTGGAATCAAGCAGAATGACCGGGTCATTTTGTGCTATCCACCAGGAATAGATTTCATAGTTGCGTTTTACAGCTGCATCATTTCGGGCATTGCAGCTGTCCCTGTTTACCCTCCGGACCCCACAAAGGGAACGACGGATATTCCGCGTTTCTGTGATATTGGAGACAGTGCTGGAACGAAGAAGGCCCTCACGTCCACAACCTATCGCCGCGTAGCGGCGGCGATGTCTGTTGTGTCGCGGGAAAAAAGGTGGAGAGAAATCGAGTGGATCTGCACCGACTGCATCAAGAAAGGCAGTGCTCCCGCTCCCCGATCTCCTGTGACTCTGGACCCCCACTCCATCGCGTTTCTACAGGTATGCACACTGTGCAGCAACATCTCATCCTTGACCCTAGCGGATGATTGAACAGCTCTACAGCGGTGTACCTGCGTTGCAGCACTGAAGTGTGACACGACAAATGCACGCCTGCGTTTTGCCGTCGCATAGTTGTGGCCGTGATGCGTTGCTCGGTCCTTCTGCAGTTCACTTCGGGGAGTACATCTGAGCCAAAGGGTGTCATGGTGACACACGCCTCTTTGCTGCACAACATGCATTTGTGTTGGCATTCATTTGAGTTCCCAACTCATTTGGAGACCAAAGATCCCAAGGAGCAATTCTCTTCCCGCAACTATGACTTCTTCGATCTGGAGGAGTTTTGGAAGAGAAGGCACGCCCTATCTGTTGCCCGAAGGGGGCACAGAGTTCGTGCGTTTTCGTGGCTACCAGTTTACCACGACATGGGGTGAGGGCAATTTGGCATATCGCTGGATCAGAGTCTTTCTGTTCCTTTTTAAGCTGAACTTCAGTCAGCCTTACGCTGACTCTACGGACCCCTTAACACATTCATCATGTTTTCATCTCTCTGTCGCTGCTTCAGGCTCATAGGCTTTGTGTGCTGCCCAATGTTCTGTGGGGCCGCTCTCTACCAAATGTCTCCTATCGACTTTATTCGGCGACCCTGGGTGTGGC
>NW_024016200.1:0-2053 GCF_000499745.2 Eimeria mitis | reverse complement strand
GCATTGTTTGGTAGCGGCGGTGGGTGCCTGAGCATGGCGGGTTATGGAGTTTATGTGGGCTGGTCTAGGGTGCGAGGGTGCATCTTGCGTTACGGCGGTTTGCTGCCGTGTCCAAGGTGTATGCCCTTAGACGTGAAGCCATGTATGCACTGTGATGGATGGTAGATATCCATGGTGAGTAGGGGCATCCGCAGTTTTGGCGGGGGAGGTAGGGGAAGTGCTTGTGTGAGCATCGTCGATTTTTCAGATTGTGGCGGATGCTCCTTTCGCCGTTTGGTGAAGTCATATTTGACGTTGGCGCTGACTACTGTTCTGTCCAGAAAGTATGCCTTTAGAAGTTAAGGCGTGTATGCACAGTCTAATGGATGGAAGATTCGCGTGGTGGTTGGGGTTATCCGCAGTGTTTGGAGAGGAGGTAGCGGCGGTGGGTGTCTGAGCAGGGCGAGTTCTGCACTTTGCGTGAGCATGTCTCGGTCCGCTGTGTGGCTAGGGCGCATCTGGCATTACGTTGGTGTGCTGCTTTGTCCAGCGAGTATGCTCTTAGAAGTGAAGGCATGTATGCACAGTGTAGTGGATGGAAGATTCGCGTGGTGGGTGGGGGTATCCGCTGTGTTTGGAGGGGAGGTAGGGGACGTGCTTGTGCGAGGCTCGTGAGTTGTTCAGTTTGTGGCGGGTGGTCCTTCCGCCATCTGGTGTAATCATATTTGGCGTTGGCGTCGAGTGCTGTGTTGTTCAGAAAGTATGCCCTTAGAAGTGCAGGCATGTATGCGCAGTGGACTGTGTGGTAGATATGCGTGGAGAATAAGGGTCTCCGCAGTGTTTTGAGGTGAGGTTGGGGAGGTGAGTGCGTGCGCATCGTTGGTTGCGCAGTTTGTGTGGACTGGTGTACGGTCTTGGCGCTGCGAAGCCTTTTTCTGCGTTGCGTTCGGGCGCTGGCGTGTCCACCGAGTATGCCCTTAGAAGAGAGAGCATCTAGGCGCAGTGTAATGGGTGTTCAGCGAGTATGCTTCTAGACGCGAGAGCATGCATGCGCAGTGTAGTGAGTGGTAGGCATGCGTGGTGTTTAGAGGTATGCGGTGCGTCGTGAGAGAAGGTAGGGTAGGAGCGTGTGTGTGTGTAGGGGCTGTTGTGCAGTTTGTGAGGGGGTGACTCGAGCCGCAGTGTGGCGAAGGCGCGTACCTGCCGTTGCGGTGGGGTACTGTTATGTCCAGCAAGTATGCCCATGGAAGGGCCGGCGTGTATGCGCAATGTACTTAGTGGATTGATAGGGGCGGCGGACAGGCTTCTGCTGAATATTTGGATGGGAGGTGTGCGAGGTGGGTGTGTGAGCATCGTGGGTTGTGGAGTTTGTGTGGGTGGGTCTAGAGCTGCGCGTTGTGAGATCATATCTGCCCTTCAGTCGCGCGCTGCCCTGCAAAGGAAGTACGTCGTTTGAAGAAGAGCGATGATGTGTAAGCAGTGCAATGGGCGGTAGGCGTGCGTTGCGGATTGGCCTCTCCGCAGTGAGTGGACGGGAGGCAGCGGGAGTGGGTGTGTTAGTTTCGTGGGTTGTAGATTTTATGTGGGCCGGTCTAGGTCCGCCATGCGGCGAAAGCGCATCTGGCTTCGCGGTCTGGCGCTGCCTTGCCAAGGAGATATGTCCGTCAAAGAAACCCCATGTGCACGAAGTGTAATGGGCGGTCAGCATGCGTGGTGGGTGGGGATCTCTGCAGTGTTTGGGGAGGGGGCAGCGGGAAAGCGTGTTTTAGTTTCGTGGGTTGTGCAGTTCATGTGGGCCGGTGTAGGTCCACCGTGTGGAGGAGGCGTGTTTGGCGTTGCGGCGTGGGGCTGGCGTGCCAAGGGGCTGTGTCCTTCGAAGGAAAGCCATGTGTATGCAGTGTACTGCATGGCAGATAGGCGTGGTGGTTGGGGTTATCCGCAGTGTTTGGGGAGGAGGTAGCGGAGGTGGGTGTCTGAGCAGGGCGGTTTCTGCAATTTGCGTGAGCATGTCTCGGTCCGCTGTGTGGCGAGGGCGCATCTGGCGTTACGCTGGTGTGCTGCTTTGTCCAGCAAG
>NW_024016199.1:0-2054 GCF_000499745.2 Eimeria mitis | reverse complement strand
TGCCCACAGAAGCGCGGCACTACTATGTCATTGTGTAGCTATTGGGTAATACAGAGTTCGGGCACGCCATTGCGGCAAAAAGCGTTTCTTGCTTGGCTAGATTAAATCAGCTGTTTGTGTTCAACATATGAATATATCACTGGCTGTTGCTGGAGCTTGTCAGTAGCATTCCAAAATGGGGTGCAGGAGCAGACCGGAAGGAGGCCGTCAGCCTGCACGCACCCTACTGTCGTTTATCTTCGAACAAGCAGCGATTCCACAAGGATGGCCCCTTCTGGAAGCTGCATCTGTTTGCATTTGGTACATCGTCTGCGTTTGGTTCGTCTCCGATTGTTTAAATCAGTGCCGAGTGCCGAAAGGTGTGTACGCCGTACGTGGTGAAGAGCCATTGGAACGACATGCCTAAGCTTCGTGAGGGCGTGCAGGTTGTGGGCGCGGGTGCACGGTCGCGGTGTGGCGAAGCCTTCATGGCGTCGCGATAGCACGCTGTTTTGGCCAGACAGTATGTGCACAGCAAGCGGGTGGCGCTTAGAAGGCAATTTGTCTTGCCACAGAAAACAACCGTTTGGTGCACTTTCGCAGCTCAACCGCATCTCCGCAGCGCGTGTATGTGGACCGTCATGCTTCAGCTTGTATGACAGCAGGAATGCATCTACGCGCGCAGCCTTGACTAGGTGCGATGTCGGCGTGTGCGCGGTGGTTGCGCACATTCCTTTAATCGTGTTCCTCTTTAGTGTCCCCTGGATCGGGGCGTTTTAGCCTTGGGGTGTTTGCTGGGGAGTGCAAGCACCACATAAATGTTCTCAGTGAATTGGTGAGACAGTATATATGCAACGTAGTGCGTAGAAGGAGCAGCCAGCGACCGCGCGGCGAGTTGTACCAGAGCGACCAATAGCAACGGTAATTATCCCGGTTATGTACGATGGTAGTTGCTTAGCAGAGAACGGAAGAATCGAACAGCGGACTGCGGCCAATGACGCAGACAGCAATGATTGTATATACCCTTGTGTTGCCTGTAAAAGCCAGGCCGGAATCTGCGGTGTATGAGGATGTTTCTGACTCGGCAAGACTGACAATGTTGTTTCGTGTTGGGAGTAGGTGGAATTCATGAGTAGGTGGAATTCATGAATGCGCAGTTGATGCGCCTTGGAGCTAGCCGTATCGCGGCGGGGTATTCATAATAGCTTTCCCTAATTGCTCCAAGCGAACTCGATGCAGGGTACCTTTGTTCTTGTGCCTTGTATATCTTCTATGTCTTGAACATTTTCGATTTGTGTTGGTCTTTGGACAGGAAGTCACTTGACAGCAACGCTTCACGCAGTCATATGATTTATTCTATCGCTGGTATTAAGCTTGGGCTTGGTTTGCGTGCGCTGGTCGAGCTGCGTTTCATCTGCCGATAGGATTGCACGCAGCGTTTGGCGGCGAACTAGGGGAGGTGCAAGCTTTTGCCTCGTGTGTTCATGCAGTTTGCGTGCACGTCTCTGCGGCAGCGGTGTGGCGACGCCTACTCTCATATTGCGATTGCGCGATGGTTTGGGGCAGGCAGTATGATTATACAAAGGTGCCAGAGCGGCGGACATGCGACTTGTTCGGGCGCTCGCAAAATCTCTATCAGGTCCGACGCCCGGGTGGCAGATTCATGTGCTTGCCGCACTGATGTGTACGTCTACGCTCCAGTATCTTTGCTGGCATGCATAGATGCGCATGTGCATGCGTGCATGGTCAACAGAGTCAGGAAAGGCGGGATTTCGTTTTGCTTTTGCCGTGCTCCCCTTTTGTATATTCTGCGGCGGGCTGTTTCGGCTCCGCGAAATCCACTTTGCGAGACAGATTCGGAGATCCAAACGTTTTCACTAGATCATTGATGCAGTGTATCTGCAGCACAGCGCATGACGAAAGAAGGCAACAACGACTACGCAGTGATTTGTGTCCAGTGTTTAGACGTTTTGGCGGCCAGCCCGGTTATGGCTGATGATCGTTGTGCAGCGGAGGGCGGGAGTGGGGAAAGGCGAACACGAATTTCGTGAGCACTCATGGCGCTTGCGCGAAAG
>NW_024016198.1:0-2054 GCF_000499745.2 Eimeria mitis | reverse complement strand
ACCCGCCCTGCTCAGACACCCACCTCCGCTACCTCCTCCCCAAACACTGCGGATCACCCCAACCACCACGGTTATCTTCCATCCATTAGACTGTGCATACAGGCCTTAACGTAAAAGGGCATACTTTCTGGACAGAACAGTAGTCAGCGCCAACGTCAAATATGACTTCACCAAACGGCGAAAGGAGCACCCGCCACAAACTGAACGATCGACGATGCTCACACAAGCACTTCCCCTACATCCACTCCCAACACTGCGGATACCTCTACTCACCACAGATATCTACCATCCATCACACTGTGCATACATGGCTTCACGTCTAAGGGTATACACCTTTGGACACGGCAGCAAACCACCGTAACGCAAGATGCACCCTCTCAACGGGGCAGCCGTAGACAAGCCCATATAAACTCCATAACCCGCCATGCTCAGGCACCCACCGCCGGTACCAAACAATGCGGCTGACCCTACGCACCACGCCTATCTACTATGCAGTACACTGCGTACACATGGCTTTCCTTCGAAGGACATACCTCCTTGGCAAGCGACCGCCAGATTGCGACGTCCAATACGCCTTCGCCGCACGGAAGCTCCAGACCCGCCCAAATAAATTCCACAATCCACGAAACTAACACGCCCACTCCCGCTGCTTCCCCTCAAAAATACTGGAGTGCCCCCTACCGACCACGCATATCTACAGCCCATTACATTGCATACACCTGGCTTTCCTTCGGAGAACATACCTCCTTGGCAAGCGAGCGTCAGATTGCAACGTCAAACACGCCTTCGCCATACGGCAGCCCCAGACCCTCCCATACAAACTCCACAATCCACGAAACTAACACACCCTCTCCCGCCACCCACCGTCCAAGTATTGCAGAGACCCCAACCCACCACGCATATCTACCGCCCATTACACTGCTCGCAGGTGGCTTTCCTTCGAAGGACATACCTCCTTGGCAAGCCAACGCCAGATCGCAACTTCCACTACGCCTTTCCCACACGGTAGTCCTAGACCCGCCCACACAAACTGCAAAACCCCCGATACCCACACACGCACCTAACGTAGCGGCTCTTGAATAGGTCGGAGATGCCAATCAACTGCGCCTGTCTGCCGCCCACTAAACTGCGCATACACGCCGTCCCTTTTAAGCGCATACTAGCTGGTTACGGCAGCGCCCCACCCCAACCCGAAAAGAGGCTTCGCGGCGCCGCGCCGTACATCCGCCCACATAAACTGCGCAACCCACGATACTCACGCACTCACCGCGCCCTCCACCCCTCGAAGTACTGCGTTGACCCCTCTCCAACATGCATTTCGACCACCAATTACGCCGCACATAGATGCTTTAGTCCCTCAGAAAATGCTTGCGAGGCAGAGCAGCACACATCTGAAATGGTAGATATGGGTTCGCCGTGCCGGCGTTTTGGACCCGCTCATGCAAGTTGAGCAGCTCGTGATTTTCACATACTCTGCGCCCCTAACTCCTTTCAAAACACTGCGTGGACGCCTATGAACCACATATATCGAAAATCTGCTTTAGTGCGCCTATATGCGTTTGTTTCTTAGGCCATACTTCCTGGGGAAGGCACCACGCGGTGGCACCGTCAAATACGACTTCACAACGCCGAGGTCGTATATACACGCATGCACAAACTTCTCGAACTTTCACTTCTTTCCCCAAACCTCTCCGTCCGGTCCATTTTAAATACGCTGTACATGTTTATAGGCAAACGGTGCTGGCTTCAAATGGGGAACACGAATCAGGCACAACTTCAATAGCAACGTCAAACCAATGCATCTGGCTGCTTGCAGCGTCGTCATCAAATATCTTCTTGAAAAACCAATAAAAATTTAAAGTGTTCAGGACCTCCCAGACTTGTCCCGCGCGTGTAGCACCAGGGGGCATGCATACGTTGCGCGTTCTCCAAACATAAAACGACTAGACTAATCTTGCCAGACCAGGACCGAGCCACAGTTCCCTTTGTTGTGCCGGACAGTTATATAGAGAGTTATGTATCCCGTGCCCTGCTGTTCAGGCGGCATGAGTACT
>NW_024016197.1:0-2055 GCF_000499745.2 Eimeria mitis | reverse complement strand
GCCAAAAAATATCAGGAGGCGAGCAGTCACAGTGAGGGGTATGGAGTGCGTGTGCTCTGCCAGATTTAGTCACTGCTGCTGATTCTAGCTTCCCAATGCCGAATCCAGCCCCACGCGCAGTACACGCAAAATTTACATGTAATAAATGTATAACCTTTATCTTACAGCGTCTTAATAATCACTGACCGAGGGTACTGTTGCATGTCAATTTCGTGCTCCTCAAACGGTACGTAACCATCAGGCGTCCAGGTCCATGCCACCTGCTCTGCAGGCAAAACGTCACAAACACACTTCATGAAAGCTGGAATGATCCTTCATTCAGAGTCGTATTGCAGTATGTGAATGTCTCAAGAAAATGAAAAATCCTGAGAGCAAAAAAAAGGTGCGTTTAAGCTATTCGCACTCCCTTTGTGGGCCCCAAAGGTCAAATGCAGGCGCTGATTACGGCAACGCCCCTTTGCCCTTCAATGGACCGATCGACAGTCCATGCACACCACTGTGCACTGTGGTTTCCGAATTAAAGATAAAAACGGAAAGTGTTTCGGCATTGAAAAAATTCGAGGTTGAGCGCATCACGCTTTGCAGATCTTCTGAGATCCTGGCGCCAATTGTCCTCAGAAAATGCTGCGTTTTTGCGGAACATGATCGCCAGTTGGGAGATCAGGACACAGAGATAGACCTAGCGGTCTAGATGATTAGATACCAAATTGGACACGCATTTGAGATTTTACTGGGGCTTTTCGACGTACGCCCTTGAGTGCATTTGCTGTCACAACTGTTGAGCAGAGCTTTCGCTTGCGAAGCATTCGGGCAGGTTCGTGAACAGAATTACCATCTAATGAGCAATCGCGCGGACAGACAACTTAACATCAAAGGTGCACATTTGCTGATCGGCTTGGGAGGTCGTATTCTTCCATTTACGAACAGTGTCAATCAGAATACGGGAAAACGAACAAGGTAACACCTAGAACGAAACAGGCACATTTGTTCTGATTCATCCGTGAATGCACAGAATTCCTAGAACAATTTTTGCGCATCCCGTACCCCCTGAATGCAAGAAAATTGAAGGACCCGCACAAACTCGCCTACCTACGTAACCTTTGCGCTCCAATCCAGCACACGCCGCATAATGTGCATACTGTAGCGCACTTCAGTGCAGTTAGTCCATGCTTGGGGAAATTAACGCTGAACCTGTATTGAAACGCTTCAAATTTGTCGGAATGCCGAGCCATGTTCAGCTAGTCCTGGACAAGGCCACACCATGTCGAACGCACGAATGCGGCTGCTACCAGCAAGGGCTCGTTTTGCATCACATATACAACCGGTGGCTCTTCTTGTGGCCAGAATGCGATACGACTCTCCAAAAACTTAGGTTTGTTGCTGCTCGCAAATTTGTCGGAATGCCGAGCCATGTTCAGCTAGTCCTGGACAAGGCCACACCATGTCGAACGCACGAANGGCCACACCATGTCGAACGCACGAATGCGGCTGCTACCAGCAAGGGCTCGTTTTGCATCACATATACAACCGGTGGCTCTTCTTGTGGCCAGAATGCGATACGACTCTCCAAAAACTTAGGTTTGTTGCTGCTCGCATACCTTCGAACTCCCAAAATAAAACTACAAGAAGCCCACGAAAGCGCAGCAGCAGCGCAGACTGGAGACGTACTCCCTAGATTAAATTCCAAACCGCTGCTTCCAAGACGACACTGGACTTGTTCAAGCATTGATCAGAGAACACCAGTAAGTGAACATACCATTTGCTCCAGTGCGATTGACCATCGGGCTGTGCTAAAAGCGATTCCCGGATTGGGTGGCTGTCACTTTAATACTGGTGAGACGTATCGGAGCAATTCCAACGAAGGAACGGTTGCGCAGAATGCGAACGTTGCGAACACAGACGATGCTACATTGTACACCCCCGAAGGGTGCATATTACGTCTGGACTCAACGGATCCATGCGTGCGCAGCATTGAAATGTCGTCAGGTAGTGGACCGCTCACAGCGACGTGCGAGAAGCGGGTTCGCACGAACATGTTGAGATCCACGTCAATTT
>NW_024016196.1:0-2056 GCF_000499745.2 Eimeria mitis | reverse complement strand
GGACAAGACTACTGCACAATTAAACATGAGTGTGCGGGCTGGTCAGCAGCACGCAGCATTGCTTTCTGGGGATACTATGCCAGCACACCACTCCGAATGTAGGCCCCTTGGGCGGTTGCTACTTACCCACTGGGTTAAGGCGCGCCATGCATTGTCAAACAAAGTAATCCTGGCCACGCCCCAATCTAGCACAGTATGGGCCAAAACCCCTCAGCTCCAGTCAACCGACATACGCTGACATGCCGCAGGCCGAGCACTACATCGTCTTCCATCTGCAGTCAGGTCTGACGATGAACGCCTCGAAGCACACAGGCATACGGCTAAAACTGGTGAAGCCTTATAAAGCTAGGACGCATGTGTGTTCCCAGTTGTAACGACCGTGACCCCTTTCCATCGCTGACGCACGCGCTGCAACAACACATGGATGGTGAAAGAAACAGTTTGACGCGCGTGCGGGGCTCTGGGCTTGCCACACAGATGCCGCACGCACAACGTCAAAGCCGATGCTAACCCAACCCACGGACACAGGTGAGGCGCAAAGAAGCAATTCCAACCAACGTCCAACACCGCACAGCTCCACAGAATTCAGCCTTCCGCACAGCAGCGTACACATCCACACTGCAGAGCAACCTCACTTCCTGCGATCGAATACACCCGCTACCAGCTGCGGAGCACACGCTCCGTTCACTCGGTGTACCAGCTCTCGGCCTGTACAATCATCAATGCCACAAGCTATCCATGTTAGGCTGGAACAGGTGTAACGTCGCCAACCCATCTTCCCCGCATCTTCTAGAACTCAATTGCACTCCCTCAAATACACGTACCCTGAGCGCATCCCTGGGCAAAAACGCACTCCATCGATTGTCTGGTAACGCATGCAGTTATTGCTGCTTGCGAATGGCGTCTGCTTGGGCCNATCGGATATTTTCCCTTGTTCGTCTGCCTTATAGTACACCATTTACTTGCCCTTGAAATTAGGGCGCCACAAATCAAGAGTGCGTACATCCCTGCTGGTCCCCTATGCAATGCTACAGTAGACAGCACGCTTCAATCGCCAACCACCACAGACTCTCACATCATCAAACGAATCAGAAATATTGTCGCTCGTGACACTACTGCAAACACTTGCGCATGAGTCTAACAAGAGCAAAGGCCTGTGTGTGCTACTGTTCTGCGCTGGCCGACAGAACCGAACAGAGCTCGCACTATGCTGCAACGGCGGCAGGGTCGCTAGTTTCCGCGACACTAGACACCAAACAGCGCACGCACGAACGCCGCAGTTAATTCTACGCGACCTCAGCCATACAGACCAACGACTGCCTCTTCTAGTATACCATGCGCCTCGCTGTGGGAACCGTTTCCTCTTCCAAGCCTGCGATTCGCTGTCGCTTGACGCCATTCACTTCGCCGCATGGCAGCTGCACTGGACTCCCGTTTTGGGGTGCCGAAAAGTGACGCACGAACTTCACCCTCGCATGAACTGCTCCGTAAAAATGGCTGCATGCCGGCCACCGCCAGCCGAAGTGTTCGCTGACGCCAATAGCCTGCCGTGCAGCTCTCCACCAACGTCACTTCGCGACAGAAGCTTTAACAAACGAAGAACAACCGTTCGCGCATGCAGCAATGCGAATGCGACCTTAATCAAAATACGGTACTGCTCGAATTGGCGATGCGCGCCCGCCTCGCCCTCTCCAAGTATACTCCCGCCTGTTCACATGCAAAGCCAACCCCTGCTAAGAACCCGAATTACAGTCAACTTAACCATTCCGATGCCATGCTGCGCTCACCATTGACATTCCGTACCCACCCAACGAAGGGACGTGCCCTCCGCTGTCAATTAGAAAAACAAGTGTTGACACCATGCAGGTAAAAGCGGCCAAACGCGGAACAATACCGAGAAAGCAGCACAGCCTTCCTAAAGGGCACGCTGTCGTTAGGGCATCAAGCCCTGCACTTCAACGGCACACGACAACAATATGCCAAGACGAAATGTCAGAACAAGGCGTATGAGGCAGTGCCTACCATAACGTTGTGCACTCACAGAAGGCACACAAAA
>NW_024016195.1:0-2062 GCF_000499745.2 Eimeria mitis | reverse complement strand
GGGTCTGGCCTGCGGGAGGAAGCGGATGGGCTGGAGCTGAGGCTGCGCGTCACACAACACAGCAAAGCACGGTTTCCTTGCATCACTGCCTGTCCGTGAGCAGACTGCTGATACATTCATAGAGCATCAACATCCAGTTCGACATGAAGAAATACCAAAAGGACTTAGACGAATGACGCACCCGGATGATGGTTGCCGCGTCGGAGAGGTACTGTTGTCTTGGGCTGCAGAAGAGTTCTCCCTTGACTGACAGGTAGCCGGGGAAGGGGCTGCTGCACCTGCGGATCCTGAAGTGCAGGACTCCTCCTCAGGCAGACTGCTGATCACCGCCTCTATGAGCTGTGCATTGCTGACTAAGGCGTCCAGATCAACAGCCCCCTCCAGAACGATGTACTCCTGCGGGCTGCCCGTCTGCAAGTGAGGAGGCCGGCCCACCCTAAGCCGAAAGCCCAGAGCTTCCAGCAACTCGCGGAACAGCGGGCTCACGTTAAGCACCCTTTCCCTTACGGGCGAGCCGCCGTGTGCCTTCACCCATTTGAACTTCGGTAGATTCGGGTCCTGGTTCCGGGCTGCTTCGACAATACTGCAGAAGCACAAACATACACATCGGGTGGTATTAAGCGCACAGCAAGGGGAGCAGACAACCGAGAGGTCTCTGCAGCTGGTTTTCAGTTCGTGTTCCTTACTTGTTCACGATCTTCAGCACGAGTTCGTACGCCCGTTTCTTCGCAGCAGCGCCGATGGGAGCATCGGCGATGCTGCTCAAGATATTCTCCATCCTTAAAAGGATATCATAGTGAAGAAGCGAGATATTCTCCAGAAGCAGAAGCAACAGCTGCGTTCATCACCGCCTGTTCGGCCGTCACAGCGCGGCGAGACCGCAGACTCGCAGAGTCCGCCAGTGAAGACAGAATCCTCAGCGACGCATCCCTCTTGAACAACTGATATACAGCTTTTGAGTTCACCAATGGTTTTTACTTTCTATCTCTGTAAGCAGCCAATCCACGTCGCCGGTGCAGCCTGCACTGGTTTTTGAACCGCCCAGCGCTGCATGCGTTTGCTAGTGGTTTCCACCGCTGGTAGCTCTCTATGCCTAGAATATAACTGTTTAAAATATACAATTTAATAACATACTATATAATTCAAGCGCTTGCTGCCACTGCATTTTTCGGATTTTCCATCCGATAGAGCCGTGCAGCGCTCGTTGGTCTTTGGGCTGGAACGGTAGGGCGCTCCAGCTTAATCCTTTGGTAATAAATTTGGGGTATTGATGTGCACTACATTGGTTTATAGAAATGTACGATATGTACATCGGCATTAATATGTGTCCCGTATTAACTTTACCGTAGCAAGCATCTTGCATTTTGCCGCAAGAAGTCAGGCTTTGCAGTAACGCAGTAACGCTGCCTCCACAGGGATGAATTGCGACGACGGAGACGTATTGGCCCGAAACAAACTTAAATATTGATTCGGGTTAGTTCATGTGCACTGAGAGTTTCCTTGTTGTTTCTGTTGTTTTCGGTCATGCATTTGCCCTACATTTGAAAACAGAGTGAATTGAGGCTACTCAGAGGAGTACTGGAGCATCATACAGAACACCCTAAGCCCGTCTATTTGCAGCGTCTGAGCGTTCAGCTTTAGTCTTCTCGGACAGAATGGTGAGGTTCAGTCCTTCCCATGCCCCAAGGGATGGCCGACTGTTCTTGCAGGCGTGTGCAGGGGCGTCTGCAGGACTTGGCAGTAAAGCGTTTCATGCTTTATCGGTTGTTAGGTGTAGACACGGCATTACATACTGCATACGCGTTACACACAAACTGTTGATTCTCATCCGGGCAGCGCCGGTTAGGACGCCCGTGTCGGCCGCCCTAGGCTCCTGTATGCTTTGCATTCTGCATCGCATCAGGCGTGAACGCCCATTGAACACACAGGGAAAGTCGAGAAGCGTCGGAAGGTATACTTATGCCATGAGAGGCCATGGAGAAACATCGAGCGACGAACAGCAGACGCTGCTTTGGGGCAGGTTATTGTTCAGGGTTTAGCGCTGACACCGCAAGGCAGTGTG
>NW_024016194.1:0-2062 GCF_000499745.2 Eimeria mitis | reverse complement strand
TTTTGGAAGTGCAGAGAGCCAAGAGGAGCACAAGGATGGCGAGTGCTGGTTGATGGTCGGAATCGGGATATTTGAGGAGCAAGTCACAACCGCACGTCCTGTTGTGGCAGTGAACGTGATGTATTTATTGGGTGGACGGTGAGTGCTGCGTAAGCGCTTTATAGGATCTACATTTTCCACGATTTGCGTGCTGGCGACACCCTCGCACTGGCGATTTTCAGCAACGGATGGCAGCGGTGATTGCGTAGATTGGCCGGTAAGAGTTTTGGCGCTTATCGAAGTGCTGGATGGTGAAGCAGTTCGGGGCAAGGTATAATGCACAGGTCGTGGCTTATGACGGTATTGCAGATAGTGCGTAGATGATGCGTGAAAGCAGCTGCAGCCGGCAATGCTCTATTGGCAACCGCACATCGCTGCTATGAGCAGGAGTGCCACAGGTCTTGGGTTACTAAAATTGCAGACAATCCGCAGTATACTTGGGTGTGGGTTGTGGAATGGCTGTGCAGGGCTGCCCAGTGGCGGTGCATTGAAGCCCGGTTTGTGATTGTGCATTGCATAATTCGCCTCATACTTATTTCTGAAGCTGCGCCAGTAGTACTAAGGGTGAAGACGTCGGTGAAGACTACAGCATACACATAATCAGTTGAGGTTGTGGTTCCTTCATAAGTACAGCTATTTGGGGAGCACGAGGCACGTAATGACTCGATAACCTCAGAACCATGCTTTCGGAAGTGCAGCCGTGCGCCTCCAGCTTTGTTACGCGTTGCGCACGTCTGCCACTGTTGGTCTGATTTCTTCCGGTGGTGTCGGCGGTCGTCGATGCACGATTGTCTTTTCTTTCACGATATTTGGAGAATGGGAATGCCATGCGCATGGGGTGGGCCGGCTTTGATATTTTTTACCGTTATTTATTTAGTGGCCTCTCAAAAGGATTGAGCAACGCCTTATTGGCCTATTGCTACCCAGGTGGACAGCATTAGCACTGAATATTTGGCATCCACAGTTTGCTCAGGTCTTGCGCTGGCCTTTTCCCTCCATTCACTCATGTTAGATGCAACCTGATGTGTGCGGAATTTGTGCTGTGCAGCAGTGTGATAGGCGAGATCGAATTGAGAGATACCAGGNCAACCTGATGTGTGCGGAATTTGTGCTGTGCAGCAGTGTGATAGGCGAGATCGAATTGAGAGATACCAGGGGTGTAGTATGCGACTTCCTGATGTATTGGGTTCACCGTGGTACACGACTGTTTGGGGTGTAGGCCAGAGCAGTAGGTTTTCGTGATATATATTGCATGACTTGAATTATGCTGTAGCCTGTGAGTATTTATCTACAAAGCGGCGCGCTGCTGCTAAACGTACTCTCTTAACATCTACGCACTGTCTTTAACCTTCTTGAGCAGTCGTTTGTGTAACGCGACTAAGAATATGGTACTTTAGGTTCTTTTGTCTTTTGGAATCCCGTCTAGGCACTGGCGTCTTGCACGTCTGGGAACGGTATCAAACGAGGTTGGACGATGCTGGGTCTCCGAAACAGTTGACTGTGGTAACAGACCCTGCATTGTATGAAGGCTATA
Organism: Eimeria mitis; assembly: GCF_000499745.2. NCBI lineage: Eukaryota > Apicomplexa > Conoidasida > Eucoccidiorida > Eimeriidae > Eimeria > Eimeria mitis. Next base: position 489 of record NW_024016194.1, on the reverse strand, counting down.
ATAATGCATGAATCGTTTGAACACTTCAAAGCAAAGATTAGAGGTTGCTTATCTGCAGTTGCAGCGATCCACGTTTGCCACACACCAAGATGGTTTAGTGGGAGCATGAATTTGCAACTACTGGCGCCGTAATGGAAAATTATCATCCCCACCGTGAGTGTCTTGTGGTCAACATTGTTTTTCGGCAGCGGTTATGCCTTCTTTTTGCGATGGATCTCTTCGAATAATTTACAGTGGTCGACAAGCGCATTGCATGCAATGTTGCCCATCCCGTCGAGGGCAGTTCCCCCACGCCAATCTCTCAGAAACGAATCCCATGAATGAGATGTGATGTGCTTGTGTGTGTATTATTTTGCGTATATAAGTTTATGTTGCACTGCTACTAGACTGATGCTCTGCTGCGTCGCTTGTACAAACGACTCGATGCCCTTGCTTTATCGAGGTGTTTCCTACGTGGGCTGGTGTACCTGTGGTCAGTTTACTTTGAAT
>NW_024016193.1:0-2064 GCF_000499745.2 Eimeria mitis | reverse complement strand
CACACTGCCTTGCGGTGTCAGCGCTAAACCCTGAACAATAACCTGCCCCAAAGCAGCGTCTGCTGTTCGTGGCTAGATGATTCTCCATGGCATCTCATGGCATAAGTATACCTTCCGACGCTTCTCGACTTTCCCTGTGTGTTCAATGGGCGTTCACGCCTGATGCGATGCAGAATGCAAAGCATACAGGAGCCTAGGGCGGCCGACACGGGCGTCCTAACCGGCGCTGCCCGGATGAGAATCAACAGTTTGTGTGTAACGCGTATGCAGTATGTAATGCCGTGTCTACACCTAACAACCGATAAAGCATGAAACGCTTTACTGCCAAGTCCTGCAGACGCCCCTGCACACGCCTGCAAGAACAGTCGGCCCTCCCTTGGGGCATGGGGAGGACTGAACTTCACGATCCTGTCCCAGAAGACTAAAGTTGAACGCTCAGACGCTGCAAATAGGCGGGCTTAGGGTGTTCTGTATGATGCTTTAGTACTCCTTTGAGTAGCCTCAATTCACTCTGTTTTCAAATTTAGGGCAAATGCATGACCGAAAAACAACAGAAACAACAAGGAAACTCTCAGTGCACATGAATTAACCCGAATCACTATTTAAGTTTGTTTCGGGCCAATACGTCTCCGTCGTCGCAATTCATCCCTGTGGAGGCAGCGTTACTGCGTTACTGCAAAGCCTGACTTCTTGCGGCAAAATGCAAGATGCTTGCAACGGTAAAGTTAATACGGGACACATATTTATGCCGATGTACATATCATACATTTCTATAAACCAATGTAGTGCACATCAATACCCCGAATTTATTACCAAGGGATTAAGCTGGAGCGCCCTACCGTTCCAGCCCAAAGACCAACGAGCGCTGCACGGCTCGATCGGATGGAAAATCCGAAAAATGCAGTGGCAGCAAGCGCTTGAATTATATAGTATGTTATTAAATTGTATATTTTAAACAGTTATATTCTAGGCATAGAGAGCTACCAGCGGTGGAAACCACTAGCAAACGCATGCAGCGCTGGGCGGTTCAAAAACCAGTGCAGGCTGCACCGGCGACGTGGATTGGCTGCTTACAGAGATAGAAAGTAAAAACCATTGGTGAACTCAAAAGCTGTATATCATTTGTTCAAGAGGGATGCGTCGCTGAGGATTCTGTCTTCACCTGGCGGACTCTGCGAGTCTGCGGTCTCGCCGCGCTGTGACGGCCGAACAGGCGGTGATGAACGCAGCTGTTGCTTCTGCTTCTGGAGAATATCTCGCTTCTTCACTATGATATCCTTTTAAGGATGGAGAATATCTTGAGCAGCATCGCCGATGCTCCCATCGGCGCTGCTGCGAAGAAACGGGCGTACGAACTCGTGCTGAAGATCGTGAACAAGTAAGGAACACGAACTGAAAACCAGCTGCAGAGACCTCTCGGTTGTCTGCTCCCCTTGCTGTGTGCTTAATACCACCCGATGTGTATGTTTGTGCTCCTTCAGTATTGTCGAAGCAGCCCGGAACCAGGACCCGAATCTACCGAAGTTCAAATGGGTGAAGGCACACGGCGGCTCGCCCGTAAGGGAAAGGGTGCTTAACGTGAGCCCGCTGTTCCGCGAGTTGCTGGAAGCTCTGGGCTTTCGGCTTAGGGTGGGCCGGCCTCCTCACTTGCAGACGGGCAGCCCGCAGGAGTACATCGTTCTGGAGGGGGCTGTTGATCTGGACGCCTTAGTCAGCAATGCACAGCTCATAGAGGCGGTGATCAGCAGTCTGCCTGAGGAGGAGTCCTGCACTTCAGGATCCGCAGGTGCAGCAGCCCCTTCCCCGGCTACCTGTCAGTCAAGGGAGAACTCTTCTGCAGCCCAAGACAACAGTACCTCTCCGACGCGGCAACCATCATCCGGGTGCGTCATTCGTCTAAGTCCTGGTGGTATTTCTTCATGTTGAACTGGATGTTGATGCTCCATGAATGTATCAGCAGTCTGCTCACGGACAGGCAGTGATGCAAGGAAACTGTGCTTTGCTGTGTTGTGTGACGCGCAGCCTCAGCTCCAGCCCATCCGCTTCCTCCCGCAGGCCAGACCC
>NW_024016192.1:0-2070 GCF_000499745.2 Eimeria mitis | reverse complement strand
CATGGATCCTCATATATCTCCCCTCCATCTTGCTCTGGCGCCAGGAACATATCCAGGACTTAGTAGTGAAGATTTACTATATTTTATTCCTTAGCTGATGCTTTAAGTATCTAGCCTGAGTATATATATAGATCATGGAAAAACTACATTAACTGCAGTGAACTTAGACCAACATCTCACGACACGAGCTAACGACACTTTCCATAAAAGCTGTGCTTTTGTAATATCTACTCAAGAAACACTAATTTCTGACTCTGAAAGCTGACATTAGGCTGCAGACTCTATCGCACCTTCACGGATGCTCGGTTGTTCACAGGCTTGCACTTGACAGTAGCATACTCTCCCTGACGCTGGTGCGTGTACATATACTTGTGATGTAAAATTTGGTTACTCAGAGCAAAGTATTTAAAAATTTCCCGCAGTGTCAGTACATGCATAGAAAGGGGGACTGGGTATGCTTGCATCTCTCGGCTTCTGTTGCAGCAGGAGATGTTGCAAGGTATTCTGCAATCCATAGCATGCTGGTTTCTAGAAAGCATGAAGCCTAGAGAGCAGCTCAAATGATTCTAAAGAAATTATATTTTATATAGTATTCAACTGTATTGCATAGCACAACCATCCTCGGCTAAGATCAAGGACTCTCACTACACCGTCATTCGCTGTGGTGCTGGTAAGCATTCAATATGAACTTGTGTCGGTTTTCTTCCTCTTCTAAAAAATAAACTTTTGAAATTCATATTGGTATATGTTTTTCACTTCCTTAGGTTATTCAAGCTATTCAAGCGTGCTCTGTTTCTGTTAGCAGAGGGGGAGAGAAGAAACCGATTATCTCAGAGGGTGTTCTATGTGCTCTTGTGCATGTGAATATTAGAAACTGAGAACTGAGTAAATATTTAATACTATTTTCACTGTTAAGCCGAAAAACTATCCTGAAATGCCTGCATATACGGTTGTCGTGCGGGGGAGGCCGAGGCAGAAAGCTCTGAAACTCGAGAGAAGCGTTTTCTCTCTTTTTCTGTGTTTCTATGTTCAGGATACCAGAACAGTTTATTCTAGGCCAACAACTTCTATGATAATATTATTCTAAATGTATTAAACTTGTTACAGCTCATGAAATTTATATGCTGAGAGAGAAGAACACCGTTACAACTCTTTTCTATTGTAATGCGAGGCCTCTATCTGAATATATTAACGCCACAAGCTGCAAGAAATCAAAGGCTACATATAAAAGCTACCCGAAACACACTTCTCCTCCCCTCTAATATTCAGGAAAACATCCATACAATGTTGCAAAAGGCCTAGTGGTGGTGTAGAAAGGAGAAAGCCTGTACTGAGTTGCAGCTTTCCTCGCTGAAACACCTGCTGCACGGTAACCCCGCATGGAGCCGCACCGAAGCCGCCGATGGGTGTATGGTGAACACTTACTAGTACGAGTAGTAAGCAGTAATATCTTACCTGCATGCAGATAGAAATACACTGAAAAAAAACAGAAAATATATGTACTAACTTCATACAGAGAGTGTAACATATAGAGTTGACAGTGCAACTACAACTAACGGTCAGCTGGATCGCATTCAACCTTTCTTTCAGCGTTAAACTTTCTTAAGAAATTTGTGTTTCTAATTTACATAGAATGAGATAAAACAAAACAAAACTTCTGTAGAGAGGTCCTCTTGGTAATACAACATCAGCAGGCGAACCACCGCTGGCCTAGTACAGCTTTCCATTCAGAAATTCAGACGAAACCGCATCAGAGTGCTGTTGGTTTCGGCCTCATAAAAACATGAAACAAACGAGAAAATACAAAAAAAAGAAGGATATTTAATATTTAAAGGTTGTTTTCTAGGGTTTAGGGTTTAGGGTTTAGGGTTTAGAACGAATTTCAGCCCTAAAGCGAATGGTCTACTGGTTCAGCATACCGGCAATACTGCAGCGCGTAGCAGCAGCATGCTTACAGGCCTCCAATTCAGAAAAAAAATGAAAGCAAAAGAGAATATTAATATATTAAAACAAATTAATTATATTTTTCATGCATTTCTAATCACATAGTTATAAAAAATATCGTCTTAG
>NW_024016191.1:0-2072 GCF_000499745.2 Eimeria mitis | reverse complement strand
TAATTATTATTATATTCAGAGTTAATAATAATAATAATAATATTAACAACTCTGAGGATGTTGATGGTTTAACGAAACTCCAAGCAATAGCAACAACCCTAGTAAACCCTCTTTTATAACGACCAAACAACAACAACCCTTGCAGTCTCCTCAACTCTCTTTTTTTAGCTCTCTCTTTCTACGTTTTTTTGGGGGCGGTGGTGTTGACATATTGCTTTTACCCGATTCAGCGGGCAACTTAAAAAGGCATACAGCTCTGTCTCTGCTTATGCTTCTATTGCTGTCTCTGTCTCTTTTGTGTCTGTTTTTGTCGCTGTCTCTTTCTTCTGTTTCTTTCTTTGTCTACGTTTCTGTTTCCTTCTCTGTAGCTGCTTTTTCTCTTTTTGTCTGCTTCTGAGAGAGATGCCGTTCCTGCCACCGCTTCTGTCTTCATCTACCTCTGCCTCCGTCTCTGTCTCCATCTCTGTCTCCGATTCTATTTCTATGTCTGTGGGATGAGCTCCATCTTATATGCCTGTGAATTTCTTCGTTGTCTCTTTGTTTCTTGCTCGCATTGTTTCCAGCTGTCTCTGCATTAGTAGAGCTTTGGTCTTGCGTAGACGCGAGGAGACAGACACACACATATCAGTAGTGTGGTGATGGTGTATAGATGAGAAGAGAAACAAACACACGTTAATGGGAGAGACAGACATACATCTCTTAGTTAAGACAGCAGTGGTTGCGTGTGTAGACAGAGCCGAGCCTGCCTTCAGTCGTATGCGCGAGGTCTTAGTTCATTGGGGGCCCCCTGAGGCCCCTGCGCGGGGCGTATTGGTTACTGACACAGCAACGGGAGAGCCCGCAAACGGAGGAGACAGACGCCCCTGGGCGCCCCCTGGGAGAGGCAAGCCGGGGTGAGCGAGAGGTAGATGAGGGCGGCCCCTCGGTGGGCCTCTATACTGTCTCTTCCTGAGGAAGTTTATTCTTGTTAATACTCTGGCGTTTTGTGTCTCCCGTATCTCTCCCCTTCACAACTCTCCATAGTGCTACAGAAGGGCGAATGGGGCTGGGGGAGATGTAAGAGGGGAGTTTATTATTTATTTAATCCTTTTTATCATCAGGACTGCAGCAGATGGGATTATATTAGATTAAAATTGTTATTTGTTAATATATTTCAAGAAAAGGGCTGGTAAAGAGGTGACAACAGCGCCCTCAGAGACCGCAGGTGACCATCGGTCACACACGCTGCTGCGGTGGTTCGGGTGTATGAGCACCTGCGACTGCTGCTGATGGTTCGCCGCTTCTTTTCTATGAAATTTTATTATTTTGTTATTATAAACATTACAACAACTCATATTATTCTTTTGTTTCATAGATGTCACCGTAATAAAACACCAGCTTGACGGCCTCTCTACGTTGCCCTCTCTCACCGCTCCGGAGCCCAGCGGCGGGTCTACTTGTGTTATACACGAACTCAGATTCTCTCTTCCTGTCTCTTGCTCTTTTCTCCTGTCCCCTCCTGCCTCCTGCTGTCTCCCCCTGTCTTCTCCTGCGTCTCAACTCGCACCAGAGACCGAGGGAGATGGGAGCGCAGCCAAACGACACCACAGACCCCCAACGCAGCCAGCAGCCCCAGGGGGCCCCTCTTCCTTCAACGACAGCACCTCCCGCAGCGGGTCTCCGACAGTCCCCTTCTCACGAAATCCCCACCCCTGTATTAGCTGTAATCCCCTCTCGAGCATCTTCCCCTGAGCCCAACTTACCTGAGGCCCCCTCTCCTGGGGCCCCTTTTCCTTTTGCCCCGTCCCCTGGGTCCCCTTCTCTTGGGGGCCCTTCACCTGGGGACTCCCCTCGTCGGGCAACTTCCTTTGGAAGCCCCTCTCGAGGGGCCCCTTCTCTTGGGAGCCCGTCTCGTGGGGCCCCCCCTTTAAGGGCCCATGTCTCGCTAGCTGCATCTCAGGGGCCCCCCCTTTTTGGTTCACCTTCATCTGCTGGTGTTTCCTTCGTTGACGGCCTCCCTCACCAGTCAGTGGTCTTGGGGGCCCCTCCCCCACCATCTTCGAGTGCCTGTGGCGCTGGTTGCGGTGCTGCTG
>NW_024016190.1:0-2072 GCF_000499745.2 Eimeria mitis | reverse complement strand
TGCCGCAGCTCCGCACAGCTATACAGCCGAGGAGGCTAGGCTTCTCTCAAAACTTCCGTCGCCCAACTCGGCACGGGCTCACGTCCAATGCTTCACACGCAGACAGCTCTACAGGAGTGGAGACTAGCCTTCGTCTAGAACTTCCGTCGCAACATTCGGCACATGGTAACTTCCACCTGTTCACACAGAGACATAACACATCAAAGGCAAAACCAACACTGCTAGCCAAGCCTTGAGGGAGCGCAAGACCATGCACTTGCCTCGGAACCAAAATCCAAATCTTGCTTCTTCAGAAAACAGGCCACCACAGTAAAACTTCAACGCACGCCCTTGGGAAATATATATGCAACGTGCTTGTTAGGTTGCCCATGTGCTTGTTGAAGGGAGACTCTTCAGCAATATATATGCAAGGTGCTTGCTGAGCTGCCCATGTGCTTGATGCCAGGTGAAAAAGCCAGAGAGGAGCGCCTGCTGCAAATTTGGCAACCCAACATTGATCCAAGGCCACATTGCGCAGACCTGTTCGCAGCAGCCAAAACCATAATGGCAAATGCTATCAGTAACCATTAACGCTCTCCCCCCAAGCGTCAGGTGGCTGCGTCTACGGATCTGTATGCTGACCAAACCGTCACGCGACCCAATGCACCTCGTGCCTTGTCCTCCGCCTCCCCGTTGGTTTGCACGCGCACACTAACCACACCAAGACCACAAACGCTCAGGAGAGTTGACTAGCACTCCCGCCGCGCATCGGCGGTGGGTCTCAAAGACAAAACCAACTCTTGTAGCCAAGCCGTGGCCGAGTGCAGTACCTCACACCTCGCGCCAAAGGCGACGTACAAATCTTACTCTTGGAGAGAGACCCGCCACGGTACTCAGGGTGTTTGCTGAGCTGCCCGCACATTTGGGGTCGATTCGGATAGCTACACAGCGACTCCTGCATCTGGCCTGCTGCGACGTTACAGACCAATATGGACTAAACTTCTCCTTGAAGACTGGTGCTGGAGAAAGCCCTGAACACCTTAGAAAGCGCCACCAATACAAAACAAGGCGTTCAGCGTATGATCAGAGCCTGTCCACGCTTGTTCCAAAGCCATTATATGTCCCCGGGGACGCAGAGCCACTTCGTACATGGCGCTCCCCTTCCTTTGCCTCCCTTCGACCGCGTTCGTGCAAGCTAACCAAGACGCGTACTCCCTAAACGCCACACAACTGGGCAGCCAGCAGCCGTCCTTTTGCCCAACGCGCGGTTGCAGCCCTGCAGAAAGTTGTTCAAAGCCGTTCCAGCACCATATGGAAAAGCCGATGGCCTAGTGACGGCTCTTAGAATAGCCATTTGCACACTGGTGTACCTACTCAGTGAATACGAAGCCGATACAAGCGCCTTCCGCATAATCAGTCGGATTTTATTGGTTGCAACGGCGCTGCACATGCGCACCGCAAAAATAAGTCACGTTCTACTTAGCGTCGTCATTTAGGTGGGCTGGAAATGAGTAGAAGGGGAGAAAGCGATGCTGTGTGAGCGTACTCGCTAAGGTTGGTGTATCATTTTGGTGGGCGGTATCCATGGAGTTTGCTTTGGCTTCGAGCTGCCTCACGGCCTCTGCAAAGACTTCGCATAGATCGTCGACGTGCCGTATCAAATCCACGAAATCCAAAGTCTCAAATTCTAACGCAGTGTAAATGCATCAAAGCGAGCAAGGACAAATATAGTATCCATTCAAAAAAGCGCATGCTCCTGGTCTCCGCCCTACAACTCCTGCAGTGCGACGCCACTTCACCTCTTGCTCTGTGTAGCGCCGGAAGCAAGACCAAGACTGGTGACTGTTCCAGGGCTGCACCAAACTAAGGCTGACCCATCGCATGGCGACCTCGCTAAATATTCAAAATAATGAGCTGTTTCCACTGACACTGAAGCCACGTCAGACCTGAAGCCACCTCAGACCTGAAGCCACGTCAGACAGCTGTGCAGGCGTCTCAATCGTGTAGATGCAGCCCCTGGAGTCATCAATTTTAGGATGACTCATTTCAGGTCAATTTCGTTCTGTGCGCAATGTCAGCACCTATCGCCGACT
>NW_024016189.1:0-2073 GCF_000499745.2 Eimeria mitis | reverse complement strand
ACTCCGCGCTGAGGAGGATCCGCCTCCTCCCGGTTTTGCTTGCATTCCCTCGGCCTCTGCTTCATGTGGCCTTGTACGTCTGCTCCCGGCGTCAGTAGTGGTGCTCTTCTTTGCCTGTGTTGATGCTGTTGTTGTCGTTGTTGTTGTTGGGCGCTTCTTGGGGCCCCCTGGGGGACAGGGCCTCCTCAGGTGGGCCACTGCCAACTTAGGCGGGTTGCCCACAACAGGAAGCCAATCGCGATTCTCAATAAGCTTTCGGGGGAAAAGCCCTGAAATGCAGCAGCAAATAGAACAAGAGTGCAACTGCCTCAGCTTTAAGGCGATATGCTCCTAGCAAAATTCCCCTATCAAAGTTGTTTGAGGTGTTTAGAGACGCAGTTGTTGTACACAGAAGAGGGAGAGAGAGCAGCATTTAGAGGGTGCTATTAGTTGAGTAACATCAGATCTAAACATTATTCTATTGCTGTTTCTCAGCCTAGTTCTATTTTTTGGGGGAGCACCAAGCGCTGAATTGCTCACGAACAGGCAGATAGATCGCGTGCTGTGCACGAAAATTTCAACCCACCTGGCAGCGCAAACCAGTGAAAGATGCCTTGAATGATGTGCTCGTTTCCCGGCTTCCCAAGAGCATCAAAGACGCACTTTGGCACCGTCTGCCCATTTGGGAATACCCACCCGCTGTCGCGCACTACGAAGACTGTCACCGGGCCCGATCGTCCCATCTGGAGACACAGGACATAAACGACGAGGCATAAGGAGCAGGCTTCACCGAACATATGACACACACAGTCAGAGAAGAGAACATTTCATAGGGAAGCTTAGGCACAGCACACATAAACGGACTCAAACTAACCGTCTTAACGAGTAGAGCATTGTTTTGGAAGCGCGAAACAACAAGTAGGGAGCAGGCCAACCGACTCGGCAAGGGCATGAAGCATACACCAGTAGTAGCGGAATCCACGCAAGCAATGGCAGCAAAAAGCAGTGTATGAAACTTCCATCGGCACAAAGAAACCAAGCAGAAGGAAGCGCATCAAACGATATTTCCATCAGAATGATCCCGCACATTGAACGCGAAAAGGACNCCAAGCAGAAGGAAGCGCATCAAACGATATTTCCATCAGAATGATCCCGCACATTGAACGCGAAAAGGACAAGATGACAGACAAAACCGACACCAGGCTAAAGCAATTTAATTGAATTGCTTTAGCCTGGTGTCGGTTTTGTAGTATTCAGTTAGATTCAGCAGTGCAAGTCAAAGCACGCGGAAACGCGCCTGGTCTCTCAGTTCTCTGGGCAGTTTCTGCACGAAGAAATCCAACTTTGCGTATTCGGGGACTTCATGAAAGAAGTTAACGATTGTTGGCCCTGGGTTCCACCTGAACGGTAGAATGTTGTCAATTTTATAAATGAATCCTCTTTTAGCTTTGATGACTTCCACGACATTCGACTCAAATCCGTTCACAACAACTCGCAGTTTACGCATATCGCGCGTGCCGTTGGGGATAACTTTAGCAGGAGCCGCTCGATCTTTTCCTTTCGCTCCTTCTCCTCCACCGCCTCCGCCTGAAGGAGCAGATCGCCGTGCTGGTCTTCTCGTCGCCTCGGTGTTTCCTCCTCCTTCACCCCGAGTAGGCCGCCGGCCTGCACGTGCGTTCGTAGAAGCAGCACCATCGGAAGAACCTTCCGGTTTCTTATCACCGCCTTCCTTCTTCTCTTCTGTCCCTTCACTCGAGCTGCCACCCCGGGCGCCTTCGCGGCTGCGAGAGCTAGATCCAGAGGAACTACGACCTCGCGACACACGCCCTGCAGTGGTCCGTGTGCTATCACTCCCACCATCCTCCTCTTTCTCTCCTTCATTTTCTTTCGTGGTGCGTCTAGGTCGCGTGGTTGTCGCTGTCGTGCCTCCCCTTGGAGCACGAGTGGAAGAGCCCGCTCTGCCTTCTTGCGAATCCCTTGATGCTCGAGCTCCAGCTGTCCGTGCGCCATCTCTCCCACCATCATCGCCTTCGTCCTCTTCCTCGTCTTCCTCATCTCTAGTAGTGCGCCTAGGTCTTGTGGTTGTCAGTGTCG
>NW_024016188.1:0-2075 GCF_000499745.2 Eimeria mitis | reverse complement strand
TACCGTTGGTTGGTGAGCAGACACACTTGAATTCTCCGGCGTCAAATCCCGTATCTGTGTTATAAAGGGAGTCGCGCACGTGCACGGGATACACGGGCTCCGCTCCAGGCTCCAATATCCATAAAACGGATGTTCCAGTCAAAATGCATAGTAAAGGGTTCTCGAGAGACGGCACCTGCCCTGCCGCTTGGAGCAACCTAGGTCGAAGCTGTGTCAGCGGGCTCAAAATTTCAGCCCGCGCCTTAGCCACTTCTGAGTCCAGTCGTTCATCGATTACAGCCAATAGCTCATCAGGAACTCCGAAGTAGCCGTGTGTGCTTCCATCTGCTCACAAACCACTGACAGCAGCGGTGCCTTGGCATTAACAACAATCTGGGGGACTATTTGTTCCGAAAGTTTTATGCTGTCCTTCTTAAAAGTTCTCTAACCTTGAGCAACGGAGTACAGTAACGCTGGACACTTGGCTTCTGAACAGGTGAGGTTGCCGAACAACACATCTGAGCGTCCGCTAAGAGCCGCTAAACTGAAAGTTGAATGAATGCTGCCCTCTTCATTCGTCACCACTAGATTGCCGCCTTCAACTGAAATGGATTTTTGTCGTTCTTTGCACTCATCGTCGCAGACGTCTTCAACATTAGAAAGACCAGCGCATTCGCACAGGGCGTTCTGCGAGTTGTACTTGCCACCTTTGCGCCCACAGTACTCCTCACAGACTTGGCTTGTCTCCTGGCAACTCCCCGTATGCGTATAGACTCTGCTTCCCCTGCATACGGGATATTCCTGAATACGCATGAGAAGGAGCAAATACAATGCGCTGTACGGAATTGTCGCATGGTCGAGTCCATACCTCGAATATAAGAAGGCCTATTGACTTCAAAACCCGGAACTACCACACTTACCTTTGGAGTGCAGGGCTCGGCACTATCTTCATCCGATACGTCTTTGCCTGCAGAAAACTACCTAGCACGACTAGGCGATAGAAGCATGGACCTAATGGGGTCCAAAGTGAGAAAATATTTGCCCGCCTTAGGTTCGGTTCTCAACTTGGGTCCGCATGGCTACCATAGCACACAGCGGCGCACGATACTGAATGTTGAGGGCAACTTACCGGAAACAACGTGCTCGTAGCCTGTCTTGCAGACGCAAGCTCCTGAACTGGGTTGGTAAACCCTGTTTGCCCCCAAGCATTTGCATTCGAAAGATCCAACTTCGGTGAATGAGCTGCCTCCACAAGCTATGCAGCTGGTTTGCCCCATAGCGTTGGTAAACGAACCCACCTAATCAATTCACAATGCGTACGCATGAAGTCAAGTGCAGGGACAATGCTCTGAAACGCATAACGTCCCAGTGCTTGACAGAAATGCCGATTTTCCAAACATAACGCACAAGGAGGTTAGGAATACAACCGTTTACTCAAAGTATCTATGATAAATATTTGGGTAAGCACAATTACCGGGCATTGTAGACAGTCTTCGGGGCTTCCCTTTGCGGAATCAGGATTATATGTACCAACGGGGCAGGGAATCATGCTAGATGAACCCTCCGGGCAATAATGACCTGGCGAGCATGGAACGCCTCCATCTCCAACCAAATTTTGTGGATACCTTAGGGGCACAAGTGGCGCAACATAGAGACAAACAGAGCTCGATGTTTAATCGCCGTGGCAGCTGTAAGTGGCTAGTTGCGGGAGTATCCATGGCGTACTTGCTGCTACAGCCCGCTTGGCAGACATAGCCTGGCTCGCAAGGAGTACAGTCTGCGCTCCCATCGGAGTCGCTGTAAGTCCCCTGGCCGCCAACAAGGGAAACACATAAAACACCACCCTTTGACACTCTGAAACATCCTGATCGATTCGAGGATTTGATCCTCATGGGTCCGTGCTTCGTCTCACGGATGCAATACATTGTCAACACTTCTCACCTGTGTACAGGGCTCACAGGCAGTGCTTGCCGAGCTTCGCAACATGTCATATGGATTCATTCGAGTCCCAGCGGGGCAAGCAAACGCAGCTTTTGCTTCCTCAGGGCAGAAGAAACCTTGGGGGCAGGCTTCAGGTTCAGCTGACATCATGGGGC
>NW_024012325.1:0-935 GCF_000499745.2 Eimeria mitis | reverse complement strand
TTGCTTGGGGTTTGCGTGTATGACTGTCGAGACCTGTTTTACCTCTTCGCAAGTATCGTGGCATGAGAGGCTTGCAGAGCTATTAACATCGCAGGCAAGAGCAAATGGCTTCGTATTTGGCTATGCTGCCAGTGTGTAGTTGCGAAAACGATATTTTTTGTCCGATCGTCCCGACGCTCACTGTTGTTGTGCTCCAGTGTGGAGCTAGAAGCGAATTTAGTTTATCGCCAGGTAGCTTAGTGGAGGTTGACGTATTGGCAGGGGTGCAAATGACTGTGGTGGCCGCAGTGCTGTTAAACGCACACCGTGCAAGCCAGAGCACGCCAAAACGGCGGCACGCACAGCGGTTGGGAAGTGCAGTGGCTGCAGGAGGCTGTGGGGAACAGTAAACGGTTTTGTAGAGCTGCGACATCAGCGACATACGCATAGCGTCGTCTTCACAACGATCACAATGATTCCGCCTTGATATGCAGGTACCACGCGGTTTGGTTGCATCGGAGAGGATGGATGTGCGAGGTAGTACCATTCTCTGAAATGGCAAAAACCCATTTGACGCCATAAAGACAATGATTTGTGACCACGTTTTACTACTAAGCTCCAATGTATGGCTACTTTCCTTTTCTAGACTCGTCCCGAGCGAAGGCGCCATATTTCAAGGGGTTAGGTAGCAGTTCTATAAAGTACGACTGGCAACCGATGACTCTTCGACTAGCCGTTGCTTGGTCGCTGTTTACGACGGCCACACGATCCATCTCGGGGTGGGTATATGTTATGCTTTTTTTTCGCCCCTAGCCTGTTGCATTTCACGCGCTGCGAGATATCCAAGCAAACGGGTCGGAGTTGGTGGTTGAAACTAGGGAGAAACGCATCCTGTTCTTGCTTTCTACGTCTGCAGAGTTCTTGCTGCATTCGGATGTCTTCGGTCTACGGTTGAA
>NW_024012324.1:0-935 GCF_000499745.2 Eimeria mitis | reverse complement strand
AAGCCCTCATACTCAGGCAAACCCTAAACCCTAAACCCTAAACCCTAAACCCTAAACCCTAAACCCTAGAAAGTAGATATCATAGACTGCGGTGGTCTAGCATTCAACTCACAGAGAGACCCTAAACCCTCGCCAAACCCTAAACCCTAAACCCTAAACCCTAGATATCTCAGGCTTCGCGGTTCCTGTATTAAACTAAGAGAAAAACACTAAACCCTCACAAACCCTAAACCCTAAACCCTCGGTTTGTGTGCTGCACCTCTGGCGCCGCAGGCTGCAAGCTGGAGAGGCTTACGCCGTAGGAGACAGCAGCAGCAACAAAGGAGACAGCAGCAGCAGCAGCAGCAGCAGCAGCAGGGTAGAGAGCAGCAGCAAAAGAGAAAGCAGCAACAAAGAAGACAGCAGCAGCAACAAAGAAGACAGCAGCAACGAAGCAGACAGCAGCAGCAGCAGCAGCAGCAGCAGCAGCAACAAAAAAGGCAGCAGCAGAAGAGGAGACAGCAGCACACATTTAAACAGCAGCAAAGAAGGAGACAGCAGCAACGAAAGAGACAGCAGCAGCAGCAAGAAAGACAGCAGCAGCAGCAGCAGCAGCAGAGGAGATAGCAGCAGCAACAAAAGAAGCAGCAGCAAGACTGAAGACAGCAGCAACAAAGCAGAAACAAATGACAAAGAAAGCAGCAGCAACGATTTAGACAGCAGCAGCAACAGCAGCAGCAGCAGCAGCAGCAGCAAAGGAGACAGCAGCAGCAGCAGCAGCAGCAGCAGCAGCAAAGGAGACAGCAGCAAGAAGAGCCAGGGAGGTAAGGAGAAGCCGCCGATAGCCACAGAATAAATAAAACAAATTCAAACAGTAAACGCTGCAGCAGCAGCAGTTGCTGCTGCTGCACTTGCAGCAGCAGCAGCAGCTGCTGCTGCTGCTGCTGCTGCTGCTT
>NW_024012323.1:0-935 GCF_000499745.2 Eimeria mitis | reverse complement strand
GCTGCTGCTGCTGCTGCAGCAGAAGATAAAGGAAAAGAATGCCGCTGCATGCTTCTGTCTGCTGCTGTCATAGCAACAACCTCTTCAAGCCCCAAAGGAAATCTAACCCCCTCAAACCTGCTGCTGGGAACAACAGCAGCAGCAGCAGCAGCAGCAGCAGCAGCAGCAGCAGCAGCAGCCTCTGATGCATCCAGACCTTTCCCTTCTCTCTCTACAGCCAACGCAGCTTTTGTTGTTCTAAACAAAATAGCAACCAACCCCACAGCCACCACAGTCATCACAGCAACAGAAATATCTCTGCGTGTTATTAAGCTTATGGGGATAGCTGGGGGCCCCTGGGGCCCCAGGGGCCCCTGGGGCCCCATGGGCCCCATGGGGCCCATGGGCCCCATGGGGCCCATGGGGCCCATGGGGGCCCCCGGAGCGGTGGGGCCCCCAACAGGACTCTCCTCTATCACAGCTGCTGCTACTGCAGACGGCATGCTGGGGGAGTCTGGCAGCAGCTCTGCCCCTGGGGTTGAGGATAGAGGGGGGCCCCCATGGTGGTGGTGCTCGATGAGGCCCTCTTGGGGGGGGCCCCCCTCACGATCCGAACGATCCCAGCGCCTGACGGAGCTGCTGGTGGGGGTGAAGGGGCCCCTATTGGCTAACACAGTACCCCCTGGGGGCCCCAGGAGGAGGAGAAGGAGCAGCAGGAAGAGCTGCTGGTGGTGGTGGTGGTGCTGCTGCTGCTGCTGCAGCAGCAACCCTAAACCCCTAATAAATAGAGAAAAACCAGAACGAAACAACTCCCACCAACACAAGCTCCCCCCCCAGCACAGCATCTTATAGCGGTGAACGCCTGCATGCCTCAGGGGGGCCCCTTGGTGGGGGCCTCTCTCCTGTCGGGCTACTACTACTGCAAGCACACACAGCAGGGGAGAGAGAGAGAGAGA
>NW_024012321.1:0-936 GCF_000499745.2 Eimeria mitis | reverse complement strand
GGGTTGTATTTTGTTGATGCGTACAAAGGAGACGACCTGGTGCGCCCCTCACTATTTGGCATTTGCACTCCACGTATGTGGGGACTAATGAAGATCCCAAAGCATGTGTTAATAGCTGTACGAGAGGGAGCTCTTTCGAGCACAGGGTTGCTGCTGTTTATTTGCGTGCGGATGTTGAGGGCTAGCGGAACGTACCATACTCAGATTCAACTGACCCGGCTCGCCTCTCAACTGGACAGCGATAGTAGAGTGAGTAGGTTGTAGCAAGCGCGAATTTGTTGATAACGCCTTTTCGTCGACCGTACATTCCTTGATTATGCTGGTCCTGGACATTTTAATCTAGCTGCGGCGGCGGCGCATGCATGCATGAACGAACGGCAGAGAGTATTGTCGCCTTTGAAAAGCGGGGTATATGTGAAATCGAGCGACGTGGAAGGCTACACACGGCGCCCAGGTAGCTGTTGCGGTAGCCCGTACGTTGCGGTTTCTTGGAGTACGCTATTTTGCCGGGCGGCGACCGTTGCACGAGGCGTCAGGCAGGGCATGCCGCTGCACAAAGGAGTCGCTAGTACGATTGCTGCAACTAAGACCCAACGCGTGTGCCTATAATGCGCAGCGCGCTTGGAAGATGCCTTCCCTTGTGTTTGTTCTTTGAGCTATGCAGACGGAAAACGACTGGCGCAACTGGCATTTTGTTGGCAGAACGGCCAACGCCACGCTGTGGGCAGTTATGTTACCTTGAAAAGGGCAGCCTGTTCTGCCTCATTTCCCGTTAGCATGGTATGCCGCATGCCAAGCAGTTGAATCCTTGAAATGCACGACGAATGCACAGGGTTTGCAGGCGCTTCGAAAAACCTCCTGGCTCGTATACGAATACCTGCGGATCCAAGATAAAACGTATTGACTTCAGGCCAGGGGTTGTATTTTGTTGATGCG
>NW_024012320.1:0-936 GCF_000499745.2 Eimeria mitis | reverse complement strand
CGGCAGCTGTAGCTTAGTGGAGTGCACGTGGAATGCCTTGTGTCTTGGTCAAGGACGTGGGTTCCAGACTTATGGGAGCAGTGGCTGTATCGGGCAATGGGCTTCAATATGCTTGGACGAGTGCGAGGGTTAACGCAGAATGGTGAATACCACTACAGCAGATGGGCAGTATGTATGCTTGTAGAGAACTGAATCTTGGGTGGAGCATCGTGTCCATATGCACTTTCTCTGTCGTATGCTTTTGAACCTGCCGTAGTAGTGACCGAAGGCATATTACCAGCTCGGCATCGTTATGTTTATGGTCGTATCTCGATCGCTAGCGAGGTGGCGCAAACAGTGTAAAAGGGTGGAAAGGTTTGAGGAAGCTTGATGTGTGGCATGGCTGTTTGTCACTAAAGGAAGCACTCTTGTATCTTCCCTTGGGCAGTATACCTGCCTGACACTAGGTTGTTGCGATTGGTGTGCATGGCCTTGAGCGCTTTTATTGCATGGATGAGTAGGGGGAGTTGGTAATTCATTCGAATGATGTTGTTTTGGAGCATCGCCGGTCTAAGCGGGGTGAAATTTGCATTTGCGTGCCATCTGTGGATGCGCGACAATGTGTTCCGTGCCAGATGGCACGAGGGTAGGGAGCGCATCTTGTCATTGGGCATTGTGCAGCATGTTGCACATGACTTGCACCAGCCAGTGTGTTGTTGCTTTTTGACCATTCGGGTGCACGGGGAGGCTGGCGGCAACAAGCGTCGCGACCGAAGGCGTGTAGAAACATAAATGCTGCAGAATAAGGAATGCTGACAGGGGGCATAATCTGGTGAAGTACAGGAAAGACAATGCTTGGAAAGCAAGTGGATAGCTCTCACGATGGTGAGGGTAACCAAAGGCGCGCAAATGCTATGTATGAACTTCCTAGAATAGCGGATCGCATGTGTGCATGCG
>NW_024012319.1:0-936 GCF_000499745.2 Eimeria mitis | reverse complement strand
CGGCACAAACGCCGAAGAAAACCGACGGCTGAAGGCTACGAGGGATCCCATCCGCCTCAGATGATGAGTGTGAGAAACAGCCCTTCAGAAGGGCCAGCCTAAAGGGAATTCGGGGACTTAGGGATCATCTGGCCCTCGGAACATGATCCCCCTCACAATAGATGCACTAGTCCCACCCAGCAGCTCTGCCTCTTGTGCCCCCAACGAGAACACCAACGCAAACGGAAAACACAGTTGTGAGGAGTAGAAGGGTTCCAAGTTCGCTCACACGATGGGGTGATAGGATTCCATAACACTCTAGGTACGACAGGCCGTGTAAGCTGAGGGAAGAGCCCTCGGTTCCCTCATGCAATTATTGAGATCTGGTCAAGATAATTTAGACGATTTCGCTTTCGTACAAATATTTGCAGTGCGTTATACGTATTACACGGTTGTATCTCTGAAGGGCGACTGTGGCGCGCATCCCTGGAATCCCACACCTGAGTATAGGGATATTCGCAGAAGTTATACGTATTACTCAGTTGTATCTCTGAAAGGGGACTGTGGGGCGCATCCCTGGAACCCCATACCTCATTATAGCGATCTGGCAAGCAATATCTATCATGCTGAACAAACATATCAGACTAACAATCTGACAAAGTTGTCGCAGTATATATGCAGATGCGCTATAACACCCGGAAGCCTGAATTTACTTTTGCCGCTTCCGCTTAGTAACTGAAGAATGGTGTAAAATGCAGAGAATACATACATTTTGAGCTGTCTATGCTTGTTTCGGGTCTGATGCTACGAAGGCAACACGTACGAAGCAACCTTCGGAAGATTCCTACCAAAAAAGTGTTGGAAGGTCGTGCATCTTAGAGTTAGACATATTGGTACATGCAAAAGCTGGAATGATATCCGCGAACTTTGAAGCTACGGGATGTCCTCCATCTATTT
>NW_024012318.1:0-936 GCF_000499745.2 Eimeria mitis | reverse complement strand
CTCCTGCGGAGGCCAAGAGCGAGGCTGAACCGAAGGATGCAAAGGCAGCTGGGCCGAAGGCTGGTCCCGCTTTGCTCCCGAAGAAGTCTCTGAGTGTGTTGCCTAAGAAGGCAGCGGAGCCTGCGGCAAAGGCGGAGGCAGCACCAGCGGCGAAGGCAGCGGAAGGCGAGGCAGCAGCAAAGGCAGCCGCTCCTGGGGATGCGAAGGCAGCTGGGCCGAAGGCTGGTCCCGGTTTGCTGCCGAAGAAGTCTATGAGTGTGTTGCCTAAGAAGGCGGTTCCAGTTTCGGCGAAGGCGGAGACAGAGGTATCCGGAGGGAAGGTGAAGACTGCGGATATTGAAGACGGCGCGACCGCGTCTCTTTCTGGAGGACAGAAGGTCCTTGGCTCTGGTGAGAAGTAAGCCCTGTGCTTCCCGGCAAGGAATCCTGAATGCTGGCCAGAGCTTTATCACCCAGCGCCGTGTTGTTGAGTTGCTGCTTGAAACGTTTCTAGCTTAAGACTGAAAAAACTTTGGGGGGTATATTACTCAATCCGCTGATTCGTTTGGACCTCGTGCAGGTCCCTCGGCTAGCCTGCACAAGCAGGAAGATCCATCTCTCCAACGGATCAACGGAGATGAAGCGTTGCTGCATCTCCCCCAAGGCCTAACTACTACGCAATTCAATAACGAGGAGCTTACAAAGCCTGGTACGGCTCTTTCGGCCCCCGGCGAGGATTCCGCAGCACCACTAAAGCCCACGATCCACGCTCAACCGACAGGCGGTCCAGCCACCTTGCCAAATGGTCTGGACACTGGGGTTAAGGACCAGCAGGAAGCTGCGTCCAGAACAGCCAGTCTTGCCCCAACGCCACATTCAACAGACCCCGAGCCACCACCGAAGGCAGGCGCAGCAGAGAAAGCGAAGAGTGAGGGTGAGGCAAAGGCCGGGCCTCCG
>NW_024012317.1:0-936 GCF_000499745.2 Eimeria mitis | reverse complement strand
ATAAAATAAAATAAAATAAAATAAAATAAAATAAAATAAAATAAAATAAAATAAAATAAAATAAAATGAAGTCAAAACAAAACAAAACAAAACAGAGTGAAATTAAATTAAATTAAATTAAATAAAAATAAAAAATAAAATAAAATAAAATAAAAACAAAGACAAAGACAAACCAGGAAGCTGCGTCAGTTGAGCTGTGGCGTTCCAACAAATTCGGTTGCGTAGACTCCTCGCCAACAAATGTAAACTAAAAAAAATAAAATAAAATAAAATAAAATAAATAAATAAATAAATAAATAAATTAAATAAAATCAAATAAATTAAATTAAATAAATTAAATTAAATAGATAAATATATGAATGGTCATATATTATTCATTTATATACACATTTATTTCTTTATATATGTATATATATTCATATATCTAATTATTCATATACATATATATATATATGTATTCATTTATATATGTATATAGTTATTTATTTATATATTTATATAATTATTTATATATATATTTATTTATTTTTATATTTATATGTTTATTTATTTATATATTTATTTATTTATTTATATATTTATATGTTTATTTATTTATTTATTTATTTATTTATTTATTTATTTATATATTTATTTATTTATATATTTATTTGTGTAAAATACCAGCAGTATGTTTTCCCGATTTGTTTGTCGAAGGCGAACTCTTGAAAGCAGCGAGCGACCCTCTCTTATAATAAATAAAAAAATAAAAATAAAAAAAAAATAAAAAATATAAAATAAAAAATAAAAAACAATTATATTTATAAATAAAACAATAAACAAATTATTATAATTATTATAAATAGTATGATGATGGTGGTGATACTGGTGGTGGTGAGATGGTTGTTATTTAAAATAGGAGGATTAAATATTTATATATATATATATATATATATA
>NW_024012316.1:0-937 GCF_000499745.2 Eimeria mitis | reverse complement strand
CAACCTGATGTGTGCGGAATTTGTGCTGTGCAGCAGTGTGATAGGCGAGATCGAATTGAGAGATACCAGGTGTGTAGTATGCGACTTCCTGATGTATTGAGTTCACCGTGGTACACGACTGTTTGGGGTGTAGGCCAGAGCAGTAGGTTTTCGTGATATGTATTGCATGACTTGAATTATGCTGTAGCCTGTGAGTATTTATCTACAAAGCGCCGCGCTGCTGCTAAACGTACTCTCTTAACATCTACGCACTGTCTTTAACCTCCTTGAGCAGTCGTTTGTGTAACGCGACTAAGAATATGGTACTTTAGGTTCTTTTGTCTTTTGGAATCCCGTCTAGGCACTGGCGTCTTGCACGTCTGGGAACGGTATCAAACGAGGTTGGACGATGCTGGGTCTCCGAAACAGTTGACTGTGGTAACAGACCCTGCATTGTATGAAGGCTATAATAATGCATGAATCGTTTGAACACTTCAAAGCAAAGATTAGAGGTTGCTTATCTGCAGTTGCAGCGATCCACGTTTGCCACACACCAAGATGGTTTAGTGGGAGCATGAATTTGCAACTACTGGCGCCGTAATGGAAAATTATCATCCCCACCGTGAGTGTCTTGTGGTCAACATTGTTTTTCGGCAGCGGTTATGCCTTCTTTTTGCGATGGATCTCTTCGAATAATTTACAGTGGTCGACAAGCGCATTGCATGCAATGTTGCCCATCCCGTCGAGGGCAGTTCCCCCACGCCAATCTCTCAGAAAGGAATCCCATGAATGAGATGTGATGTGCTTGTGTGTGTATTGTTTTGCGTATATAAGTTTATGTTGCACTGCTACTAGACTGATGCTCTGCTGCGTCGCTTGTACAAACGGCTCGATGCCCTTGCTTTATCGAGGTGTTTCCTACGTGGGCTGGTGTACCTGTGGTCAGTTTACTTTGAAT
>NW_024012315.1:0-937 GCF_000499745.2 Eimeria mitis | reverse complement strand
TAGGGTTTAGGGTTTAGGGTTTAGGGTTTAGGGTTTAGGGTTTAGGGTTTACCATTTGTTATGAAATTTTTTAATTTCTTCGGCTAAATCAATTCCTTTGGCTTTTGTCTCCTTCACTAAACTATCCATATTCCCCACAGAAAAATTAGAGAAAGGAGTATTTAGCTTGCTCTGGATCACACAAACCCTAAACCCTAAACCCTAAACCCTAAACCCTAAACCCTAAACCCTAAACCCTAGAAGTAGTGGATAAGAAGCAGCTGGCAGCAGCAGCGTGTTTAATAGTTTTACTCTCTATATGCAACCCACCCTCCCCCCCAAAACCCCAAACCCTAAACCCTAAACCCTAAACCCTAAACCCTAAACCCTAAACCCTAAACCCTAATATACCTGTCTGATGAGATGAGCAATTCTGATATCATCATGATTATATTTAAGTTGATATTCTGCATGCACTGCATTTGTTTCTTTATAAATATATTTTTTTTTTAGTTGTGGGGAGGAGACAATATCTACAAATTTTTGTATAGCTTGTGTGAGAAAAAGAGACTGTATAGAGAAAGAAAAAACAGTAGAATATTTACTTGTATATGCATTTGTTTTGCCTCCATGTATATGAATATAATTAAAAAAAGAATATATTGATTTATTTTTTATTGAACCCTGAAAAAGTATATGTTCTGTTATGTGGGCTAGGCCTGGGATCGTGTTGGGATCGTCTCCGGAGCCGATCCCCACACGCACAGATACAGCCGAAACCCCACACTTTTTCTCTCTCACCAACAACACCCGCATTCTGTTGTTTAGTAATATCTCCCTATACACCCGACGATCAGATAGAGGGACCCTTACTGAATATACACACACATATATATGTGGATTCGTTGTTTGGGAGTTTGTATGTGTTTATATATATATATATATATATATATATATA
>NW_024012314.1:0-938 GCF_000499745.2 Eimeria mitis | reverse complement strand
ATTCGTTCTGCTTTCAGCCTGTGCGTTTACTGCTTAATTTATAACTGAATGGCTGCGCAGTGGCGTGGTAGAGACAGACACACCGCCCTGTCCAGTGACAGGTGTCTCATTCGGGCTCTACTTTACTGCTACCTGCTGAACACATATGCAATTGCGGAGCAACGACCGGCATTCGTTCTGCTTTCAGCCTGTGCGTTTCCTGCGTAATTGATAAGTGAATTCCCGCGCAGTGGCGTGGTACAGACAGACACACCGCCCTCGCCAGTGACAGGTGTCTCATTCTGGGTCTACCTGGCCGCTACCTGCTGAATGCATATGCAATTGCGGAGCAACGACTGGCATTCGTTCTGCTTTCAGCCTGTGCGTTTCCTGCGTAATTGGTAAGTGAATTCCCGCGCAGTGGCGTGGTACAGACAGACACACCGCCCTCTCCAGTGACAGGTGTCTCATTCGGGCTCTACTTTACTGCTACCTGCTGAATGCATATGCAATTGCGGAGCAAGGACTGGCATTCGTTCTGCTTTCAGCCTGTGCGTTTCCTGCGTAATTGATAACTGAAGGCCTGCGCAGTGGCGTGGTACAGACGGACACACCGCCCTCTCCAGTGACAGGTGTCGCATTCGGGGTCTACTTGACCGCTACCTGCTGAATGCATGTGCATTCGCGGAGCAAGGACTGGCATTCGTTCTGCTTTTAGCCTGTGCGTTTCCTGCATAATTGATAACTGAAGGCTACGCACTGGCATGGTACAGTCAGACACACCGCCCTCTCCAGTGACAGGTGCCCCATTCGGGCTCTACTTTACTGCTACCTGCTGAATGCATATGCAATTGCGAAGCAAGGACTGGCATTCGTTCTGCTTTTAGCTTGTGCGTTTCTTGCGTAATTGATAAGTGAATTCCCGCGCAGTGGCGTGGTACAGACAGACACACCGCCCT
>NW_024012313.1:0-938 GCF_000499745.2 Eimeria mitis | reverse complement strand
TCCACACCGTCTTGCGGAAAATAGCACCTTTTGGAGTAGGTTAGGAAATTTTCGCACGCATTCTGTTTGCTTTCCGTGTTTGTGCAGACGGTAAGTGATTGGGGTTAGCGGGAACCCGTTTGCCATCTGGGATTTGCGTGTTCCGTTGAGAGCATCCGTGCACCTATGCAGCGGTGATTTCCTTGCATGTGACACTTTCCTTGTATGTGCACTACTGGCTATTATGACGCTAGCATTGTTGGTGCTGACCCTGGATATATTACAGCCGTCACGATGCCGGTTTGAGCTTTGGCTTTGTTTTTATTCCAGGAAGTAAGCCAGCCCTGTTACGATGCGTTTCAGTGCTTTGTCGAATAGAAAGAGCGTTCTCTGCGTTGAAATGGAGTAAAAGCCTGAAGCTTCATCGACGGGTGTCTTGGAGGCGCAGTTTTTTCCCATGTTCCCCATAGAAGTTGGCGGTGTCCGCGGCTTGTCCTGACAAATCTGTTTTATAGTTCCCAGCAGAGAGAGTTAGCTCACTTGACGACGTACTCTGGGCAACGTTTGTTTTACCACGAAGACGAGCGGCATCGTATGGGCGAGCAGGATGTGAGTTTCTGTTTCAAACCCCGAACTTTTTTGCGCACCAGGTTGGTGCTGTGCAAGAAACCCAAATTACTCTCTAGCGCCCAACAGAACCTCTGCCCAACGGGCCACCGTGTATGCTATCGTCCTGTTGTGCTTAGGGATTATAAAACACTTGTGAATGCAATTAATACCCGTGCTTCGAAATGCGCTCCTGGTGCCTCAAGAATCTTCGCCGATGCCGCATTTGGGGAATCGCATCTGCTTAGGCGCACTTGTAATCTTGAAG
This sequence comes from Eimeria mitis, assembly GCF_000499745.2. Taxonomy (NCBI): domain Eukaryota; phylum Apicomplexa; class Conoidasida; order Eucoccidiorida; family Eimeriidae; genus Eimeria; species Eimeria mitis. The sequence continues at coordinate 85 of NW_024012313.1, read as the reverse complement.
CGGACAGCGAGGACGTCCAGCAGGCACGTGTGAGGATGAGGGATGCCACTTCCTATTCGGTCGTTTTCTAAATTTCGGAAGGCTG
>NW_024012311.1:0-939 GCF_000499745.2 Eimeria mitis | reverse complement strand
TTTCCATCCCACTCACCGCGCATACATGCACGCGCACAAGTTTTACTTGTAATTTTTAAGATAGAATAATGTTCTAAGAAATACCACACGCATCACGCAAATCTAAGTGTAGAAGCATAAAAACGCATCCACATGTCAGCGCATACACCCATTACTGGAAACTGGAATAGCCTAAAACCCGTAACCATCTTTGCTAAGTGCAAATATCATGCGGAGGGTGAGAATATTGCAGCTGTACTGTAGAAGTTCTTTGAAGAGATACTCCACAGATACCGGGTTGCAGGCCCCGACAAATGTCTCCACTTTTTCCTGCAGCGCAACAAGACAAACCACAAACGAACGCAGTGAAGCCTTTGCACCAAAATCAAATCAACAGCTTCCACCCACTTCACTTCACGAAGACAGTACCACGAAGGGATATTGCGAGAAAGAAAGGGGGAAACCGTGGAACCAATGCGAATTCAAGCAATAAACAACGATGCACATCAGCAGAGAGCAAACAGGTATTGCTACAAAGGCAAAAAAAAAGCAACTACCTTCTCGTGTTTCTTTCTAAGTGACGCTACATTCAGGCTAAATGAGCAGATGGTACGTACTATGAACTTCGCCTTTGGAATGTTTCTGTGCTCCCCATTCTTCGCAGGGATGACGAGGTCATCCATACGCATTGTCTGAGCGCCAGAAGAGGTGAACAGGAAGACAGCGATATGTATGAAGAAAGCACCGGCTGTGCGCTGTACGGTGTATATGCAACTGAACTGCTCAATATGTCTACGCAAATACGCAACAAAAGAGGCATTTTAGCCTAGGCAGGGCAAGTTGAATCCATTCCCTCCGCGATTCTGCAAAGACCACAACACTGTTGCGGTGTGTTGTCTGGCCATACCGGAGCTCCAGAGGGCGTTTGCGCCATGCCGATATGCGTTTAGTAGAAGAGGT
>NW_024012309.1:0-939 GCF_000499745.2 Eimeria mitis | reverse complement strand
TCCTTCTGCACCTGTACATACATGAATATAAATATATATATTTAGTTTAGGTGTATATACACCCCAGGAAATACACACCCAGTGGTGTACTTGCATGCAGGATACGCATGCAGTATAAGCTGCCTATACACCTCAGCAGTCAACGAGGTGTTGGTGTGAGAAGATGCATGCAAGTAAGCTGCATGTACACCTCAGCAGCCACCGAGGTGTACGCACCCACTGTTACACTGACGTCTCCGATTTGTTCTTGTACGTTAACTGTATACCACTTGCCAGCTGTATATAGGGTTTAGGGTTTAGGGTTTAGGGTTTATGAGGGTTATGTTGCATGCAAGAGAAAAAGCTTACGTTGAACTATGAAGTTTCCTACTGTTCCCAGTATTTGTTTTTCTCCGTTTTTTATTCTCAGCAACTGAATACCGCTTCCTTTTGTAAGCATAACAGCCCAAAAGTTTCTTTCTCCTATACATCTGAATACAAGTCCAGCTTCTTTGGCTCCTTGTAGTTGAATACTGCTTTGTATTTGTGTATTCTGACAGAAGAAATCTCTCTTTATGAGCGCAAAACGTGTAGATATACGCCGAGGGAGAAACAAACTAAAGGGGAAACGATGCGGGGCCTCTCGGGCTTCGTTTGTACTGTTGTAAAGAATTATATTATTCTTAGTATCATATTGCCATCCAGGTGACGGCAACCAATCAGCAGAAAGCTGCGGAGGACCCAGGAAAGGATTCATAAACCAACGGGGGCAACCACCTCTGTTGAAGAGTTTCTTATACTCCGGCGGATCCTGAGAAGGAAAGAAAACATTCGTCATAAAGACCATCAAATCGAGTTTATTTTTTGTTTGTACAAAACGCAAATGACGCAGAGAAGAAGGAGGATTCAGGAAAGGTATCATCACCCCATCTCTCTGAAACAAACGAGAACGCTTTCCAC
>NW_024012308.1:0-940 GCF_000499745.2 Eimeria mitis | reverse complement strand
ACATAGTTGCTTTTGCTCCCACAATATTGCTGCTGCATGGGTTGAGGCTTTATGGGTTAGGGTTTAGGTTTTATGGTTTAGGGTTAGCATTGGCTGAGCAACGCTTTCGATTGCAATAGCGGTGTGCACGACCGGGGATTAACTCGCTCTGTCGGCCTTCTACTTAAATGCGTTGCAGGTGGGATGTAGAGGACTACTTCGACCCAGACCCGGATGCAGAAGGCAAAATGTACATCCGGGAAGGTGGTTTTATTGAAAATGCCGAATATTTTGACGCGTCCTTCTTCAGAATTTCATTGGCGGAGGTGCATATCTCCCTGCTCCAAGATTTCACTAGGGAATTACTTCTCTGCAACTATACGGGTGAATTGAAAGTTTAACGTCTCTCCCTTCATTCTGTGTGCTCGCATATTTGTGCAGGCATCGAGTATGGATCCGCAGCAAAGGCTTCTGCTGGAGGTCGGGTACGAGGCCTTGCACGACAGTGGCTTTGACAAGGACAGCTTGCTCCGGGCAAACATTGGAACATTTGTAGGATGCTGCTGCAACGAATGGCAGCAGACCTGCGCTCAAATGGGTCTGGGAATCAGCAGCTTTACAGCAACCAGTCACGCTCCCTCCATTTTATCAAACCGTCTGTCGTACACTCTTGGGATGCTGGGCCCGTCCTTAACAGTTGATACTGCATGCTCTTCTTCTCTTGTGGCGTTGCACCTAGCCATTCAAGAGCTCAAGGCAGGAAGCTGCACGTCTGCCTTGGTGGCAGGTGTGAACCTCATGCTGTCCCCGAATGTTACAGTGGCGTTCTGCAAGGCTCGCATGATGGCCCCAGATGCTCGCTGCAAGACATTTGATGCAAGTGCAAACGGATATGTGCGGGGGGAAGGGCTAGGCGCAATAGTTATTAAGCCACAAACAGAGGCTGTGAAAGACAACAGTC
>NW_024012307.1:0-940 GCF_000499745.2 Eimeria mitis | reverse complement strand
CTAGCGCTTGGCTCTACTCCCACAAAGCCGCAATAGCTGGCTCGGAATAGCTATGACTCTCTACACAGAACGTATTGAGATGTGCGTGCGCGCCTGCTTCTCAGCAGCAGACTCACATGCTGCAAATGCGTGTACAAGGGGAGTCCATATCCACATAGAGTTGTCATCGCTTTCATTTGGTAATCTGCAGTGGGTTAGTGATGCAAAGAGAAAACCTATCATGCGCACAGGAAGCACGCAACAGACGCATCGATGGGCCTGAAACCTGCGCACATTCCCCAAAAGCATCGCGCTGAATTGCCACAAGTGTACGTAATTTCACTGGCACTCTTAATACACGCACAGGCATCATATTGACACTCACTTGCTTATGAGCAGTCGCGCATACTGCAATGCTTCGGATGCGATTCAGTCCAGAACAGGATGTGCTGCAGGTGCACTGCTTCAAGCTCTAGAGCCGCCCTCATCACCAGCACAACTTGTACCGTGTGTGGTCCGCGACGAATCGCTGCGCAGTGTAGCCATGCGCAGGCGCAGACACGTGCACACCAGCGGGGGCGCCTTTGCGGTTTCCACCCACTCAACAGGGACAGGGGCAAACGGTGAATCACAATACATTGCTACTGCAACCCAGAGCATCCGGCACGTATCCGCCGTTAGACGCAACAAGGTTGCACCTCCACGAGCAATCCAGTCTCGGCCATCGGCATTGGCAATGGAAATGTAACACCCCTACTTCTTCAAATCGGGAACTTGCGTGTTTGTAGTATACATCGTTACGACTGTCCCAGCTCCACTTGCCCAAGCGTCATAGTTACGCGCAGTCGTTTCAGAAGAACGCCACTCGTTTCAGAAGAACCGATCATAGTAAGGCGTTTTTGGAGACACTCACTCCACTCCAACGTCTGTTGCGCTTACAGCGGTGCGGTTTAGCCACTCG
>NW_024012306.1:0-940 GCF_000499745.2 Eimeria mitis | reverse complement strand
TATGTCAAGCGTACAGCCTGCAAAACAACTCGCCCTACCGCCTGCAGCTGCACTGCATCTGCCCCCAACAGGCTTAACACATTCTTGCCATTTTATGGCGGCGTCCACTCTCGCGTCAGCTCTGTGCAGTCACTCCTCTTCTATCCCGAAACCTAGACATCGGGCGCACTGCCTGTTGTGTGACGCAGTCACTCACTCCAACATATTTCCCGTGCCAATGTAGTATTTGCACATGCGCGAGTCATGCTAATCATACGAAATCCGAACAAAGGGAATCAAAATACCCTCCAAACAATTAGGTGTAATCAACGATATGGGGTAGAGCCATCCTCACCGCTTCGTTAGACCAGTGCGGTCTGCAGGCGCTCGCGCGTCTCATCGCACCCGTAAGACGAGGCACCACTGTCCGTATCAGCCTGCCAGTTGCGCGTTGGTCACGGCTATCGACTGTTGGAAGAAGTGCCTCGAACTCCATATGGCTCTGCCACTCACCCCAAAACTCAGATGTAATCACTGAAGTGGAATCCCCCTTTGTCATGCATCTTAGCCGCTGCAAGGATGAACAAGCCAGAGGTTGATCCTTCCACGGGTTGCACGGCACTTCCGGATCACCGGAGCCCAGCATCTCGTCAATCAGCCACGCCTCCACAACCAGTTGCCAGGAGGCACAAAGTATAAAAAACCAGTATGTCCTCTTCGTAATACACAGCACATCCGGACCGAGCCGAACCACGTCCTTGGAGCGTCGCTACGAGCCAGTGCTACCCACGGCGGCGTACAACATTCTTGCTAGAGTTTCAGTAGCGGTCAAACCTTCCGACTGCACCAACGGTGCAAAGCATATATATTGTGTACGCAGCTGACGTGCCAGCGTGCCAGCCAACCTTTGTGGCATACTCTCTTGGATACGATACAGCGTCGCGCCTACACAACCAGTGGC
>NW_024012305.1:0-940 GCF_000499745.2 Eimeria mitis | reverse complement strand
AAAAAAAAAAAAACAAAGAACCTGGTGGTGGTGGAGGAGGCCCTGGAAACTGAATTTCTACTGTTGCGCCAGGACCCGCATTTGTACGAGCTGTTTGTTTGCATGTATTCAAGTTGATGCAGCAGCAGAAATAAAAAAAAATAAAAAAATAAATAAAATAAAAGTAAAATAAACTACTGGTGTATACACTTTATACACTCACACTGCTGAAACGCCTCCTTTCCTGCAGCTACCTCACTCAGAATACCTGAAAGCTCTTGCTGCAACGCCCCCAGCTTGCTCTGTTGATCGGCAACCATGGCTTGTAGTTTTTGAATAGAGGGATCTATTTCTGAGCTGAGAAAAAAAGGAAGAAACAGGTGAATCAGGGGTTTAGGGTTTAGGGTTTAGGGTTTAGGGTTAGAAAAGGAAGAAACAGGTGAATCAGGGGTTTAGGGTTTAGGGTTTAGGGTTTGGGGTTTAAGGTATTGATATATGCAGTACCTGCTTCTTGTTTCTGAACGAGCGAGAAGACGGGTGGCGAGGCATCGTAAAGGACTAAGAAACAGCACCAGAAAAAAAACCAGAAAAGAAAGAAAAAACCGAAATTGTTTCTTCATTTTGCAGTTGAAAGGCATTTAAAAAAGCTGAAATTTCATATTTCCTTTTTTATTTACGTATAAAAGGTACTGAAAAAGAAAGAAAAAGAAGAAACAAGACTCGTCGTTGTTCGCAGTATTCAATTCAAGTTTCGGTGTTTCTCGCTAGCAGTAAGCCGAAAAAAGAAGGAAATGAAGCAGTTTTTAGGGTTCTTATGCAGAGCCTGTTGAAAAAGATGATTAAATACACTTTAAATATAAAAGATAAACAGAAAACACCCAAAAATTTTCATGAAAATTCATATAAATGCCGCAGAGTTTCGCTGCTTTTTCAGCTTTCTCAAGAGCTGCATGTACACCCG
>NW_024012304.1:0-940 GCF_000499745.2 Eimeria mitis | reverse complement strand
AACGATTGCGCGTGCGGGGGGGTGTTAAGGTGTGGACGTGCGGCTGGGAAGGCCGGGGTGTGAAACGCTGCTGACTGGCGGATGTGTCGTAGGTTTTTGGTGGTTCTGTGTTTGTGCTCTGAATGAAGGCGCCAGACTGAGCAATATGCGCCTTTGGAAACAAAACGTGAGTTGCGCGTGTGTAGCATTCTGTCGCGTTCCGAATATAGCTTGTGAAGCATACTGGTGCCATCCGGGACGGTAGTTTGCGCATTCGCTTGTCTTGATGCGCATGATGCATGTGCGGCTCGCCGCTGTTCTATTGCATGCAGTGTTGTGAAAGCGGACAATGGGGCTGCAATTGTTAATGAGTGACGCTGGAGGACATGCGCGTGGCATTTGACAATCGAGTTCTTTGCGTACTGCAAGGTGTTCATCTGTGCATGCGTCTTCGATACACCTGCGTAGTGTGAATTGATCAATCTTACTGCCCCGCGACCAGCGATTGTGCCGAACTCCTGCCTGTCCGGCCGGCAGCTGATTCTGTCGGTTTATCAGATGAACGCGGCCGACGCACCGGCACATTCTTGGTTATGAAGCAACTGCGGTACATGCGTGAGAGACCATAGAAAGAGAAATGGCAAAATGTGCTGCTGCGGCGTTAGACGAACCGCAGTGCTTGGGTGAAGGTGAGAGTAGTTTGGCGATTGACGGCGGCACGGTGTCCCACATGTGAAGCATCGTCATGCTTCCGTTTTGGCCTGATGAGCGGGGAATGGTTCGTTGCGCTGCACGTGTAAGTGCGTTTGGGAGCCAGTGCCTGGTCGAACGTGCAGTGGCAGGAAGTGCGTTTCGTGGATACGAGGAGGGCTAATGAGATGCCATGTCGTGTGTGGTGGAAGTTGTATGTGGTGACGTGCAGTACTGCGGTGTGTTTGGCTTTACGCTGACGGGAGGCACT
>NW_024012303.1:0-940 GCF_000499745.2 Eimeria mitis | reverse complement strand
CTCTGTGCACCGCCCAGGCACCATAGAGGCATAGCGGAGCAGGCAGCGCGGGTTAGCTTCGAGTTCGAAGGCCGACGAGCGATGAGTGTGGCATGGTGGAGCAAGCTCCACCCGGCACTGTTTCAGACTTTCTACCAACTGCGAAGGCGACAAAAACCGAATTATCCCTATGCGAAAGTCATCCATGCATGTAGGGCGCTGAAGCCGGTTTTCGCGTGATGCACCAATTTGGAGGGATGCCGAACCACCTGAAAAGGCGGATATTAAAATCACAAATGACCACCCTACAGGCCCTCACAAGCAGGAAAACGGGCCCATTGAGCGCGCCGACTAAAGAGAATCCCGCATGAGTTGTACGTTCCACGACCCCTTAGCCGTATCCTGCGCGGCATTTTCAAGACCATCTCCTTGCCCGCGGTACGCGTTTGGTTCGTCGCATTCTCGGCAGGGCCACTTCCCTGGCTCCCCGCTGTGCAGATGCGCTTTACCGACCGTTCGTGCAGGCAGCAACAATTTACCGCTTGCCAGCCAATGTTTCTAGGCATTTTGAACAACATTAGCGTGCTGGGTGTGCTTCAGCGGCGGTAGACGTAATGCACACACTGACGCCGGCAGACCTCTACTCAGCTATACAACGACCCAGCCAAACTAGCTGCATACGTCCTGAGCAGCGCAGCAGTCCATAACAGAAAAAGGCAAACGAGCTGTCGATTTGCTAGGACACCTGCATGAACGTTGCAACCGATCATGGCGAGTTCCAATACCACTCCTCAAATACACTACATACTCCTCCAGCGACGCGCAGGAGCTAGAGGTAGAGGGCGTCCATCCAACGCTTTATCTGTCTGAAAACTTAACAGCAGCCGTGAGGAAAGCAAGGGTAAGCTACACGCCATGAATCTGCAAAACGCAGTTTGTCTTCTGCTTGATTCTGCATTCC
>NW_024012302.1:0-941 GCF_000499745.2 Eimeria mitis | reverse complement strand
AACGATTGCGCGTGCGGGGGGGTGTTAAGGTGTGGACGTGCGGCTGGGAAGGCCGGGGTGTGAAACGCTGGTGACTGGCGGATGTGTCGTAGGTTTTTGGTGGTTCTGTGTTTGTGCTTTGAATGAAGGCGCCAGACAGAGCACTATGTGGCTATGCCAATAGGAAGTGCGTTGCGGGTGTGTGGCATGCTGTCGCCTCTCGAGCATAGCTTGTGGAACCTACTGGTGTCATGCGGGACGGTGGTTTGCGCATGAGGTCGTCTTGATGTGCATGATGCATATGCCGCTCGCCGCTGTTCTATTGCGTGGAGTGTTGTGAAGGCGGGCAAGGGGGCTGCAATTGTTAATGAGTGCCGTTGGAGGGCATGCACGTGGCAGTGGACAATTGAGTTCTTTGCGTAGTGCAAGGTGTTCGTCTGTGTATGCGGTTTTGAAGAACGTGCACAGTGTGAATTGATCGGCGTTACCGGCCGCCGACCAGGGTTTGTGCCGGAGCCCTTTGTGTCAGGCCGGCAGTTGGTTCTGCCGGTTTATCAGATGAAAGAGGTGGACGCACCGGAACCTGTTTGGTTATAAAGCAAGTGCGTTGCATGCGTGAGAGACGTGAAGGGGAGGAAGGGCCAAGAGTGCTGTTGCAGCGATAGAGGAACCGCAGTGTTTGGGTGGAGATAAGAGTAGGTTCGCGGTTGGAGGTGGCACTGCGTCTCACCTGTGAAGCATCGTCTTGCTTCCGTTTTGGCCTGATGAGCGGGGAATGGTTCGTTGCGCTGCACGTGTAAGTGCGTTTGGCATCCAGTGCCTGGTGGAACGTGCAGTGGCAGGAAGTGCGTTTCATGGATACGAGGAGGGCTAATGAGATGGCCATGTCGTATGTGGTGGAAGTTGTATGTGGTGACGTGCAGTACTGCGGTGTGTTTGGCTTTACGCTGACGGGAGGCACT
>NW_024012300.1:0-941 GCF_000499745.2 Eimeria mitis | reverse complement strand
CTCCTGGCCAAAGCAGCGTGCTATCACAACGCCAGAGAAGGCTTCGCCAGGCCGTGGCCGGAAACACGCGCATACACACTGTACACACTCACGAAGCTTAGGCATGGCGTTGCGATAGGTGTCTAGCAAGTACAGCGTACACACCTGTCGGCACCCGGCACTGATTTAAACCAGGAAAAACACAAAAAAGGCAAACATTGCACCAACTGTAAAACCATGCAGCTGCCAGAGGGAGGCATGCTTCTAAAATCGCTTTTTGTTGGACGATTAGCGAGACTCAAGCGTGCGCAGACTGCGGGCCTCCTTCCGGTTTCCTCCTGCACCCTACTTTGAAGTGCTACTAAGATTTTGCAATGCGTGCCATGCTCCAGCAACTGCCAGCACTATATTCATATATATTGAATGCACCAATCGCGAAAACAAACAGTTCATTCCTGCTAGCATGCAAGCTGAAACCTATGCGTACCAACACGCGCGCTGAGAAGGTGCGTTCGAGATGCGAAGGTGCACGAAACTGTTGTTTCCAGCGGCACGACGCTTCGCCTTCGGAGCGGCGCCGGTTTATCACGCGCATACGTCCTGGCCAAAACAGCGTGCTGTCACACCGCCAGAGAAGGCTTCGCCAGGCCATGGCCGGAAACACGCACACACACTGCACACCCTCACGAAGCTTAGGCGTGCCCTTCCGATGCCTCTCCAACAAGTACGGCGCACACACCTGTCGGCACCCGGCACTGATTAAAACCAGGCAAAACGAACCAAACGCAAACCCTGCACCTACTGCGAAAACATCCAGCTGCAAGAGAGAGGCATCCTAGTCAAACTGCTTCTTGTTGGAAGACTAACGACTGTCATGCGCGCGCAGACTGCTGGCCTCCTTCCGGTTTCCTCCTGCACCCTACTTTGGAATGCTACTAAGAATTTGCAATGCGTGCCATGCT
>NW_024012299.1:0-941 GCF_000499745.2 Eimeria mitis | reverse complement strand
CTCCAACCAAGCAGATATAGGCAAACGGGAGGCATGCGCTCGGCCGGCTCTGGTGTGATGCTTCAGGCACATCTTGAATATTTTCGATATTTTTGATCTGCCAAGACGCGATTCGCCATGGGCGCCCCATATATCCAGCTGCATCGGCTTCCCGTTCGTAGTAAAATTTTTCTTGGTTCGCTTGCCCTGGTCGAATTCAGGTCGGTCTGCGGATATTCGTATCTACGGTACGTTTGCAGAAGCCAGCTGACCTGCATGTGAGCATCGCGAGGTTTCCAGTTTGCGCGCAGGCGTTCTCTTGTGCGTATCCGCGAGGCCTTGTCTTGCCTTGCGATGGCGGTCCGGTTTGGCCAGAGAGTACGCATATGAGGATCAGCAACATTTGCAGCCATGCGAAGCAATCCTGAGTTAGAACAGTTTTTGCATATCTGACGCCGCCACGACGTGTCACCGTTTCGGGGCCGTTATGGACACTATTGCGTTTCAGTTTGTATGAGAGGGCGCACGGGCGAATACTTGCATGGGTGGATGTTCATGATGTTGGAGCACGAGACGAAGGGAGAGGTTTCCTGGCGTGTGTCGTTCCCCTCATTAGTATATACTGGCTCCGGGTATTGTGGCGCTGCGATATGCCTCTGCCAAGCGCAGTGTGACACTACAGGACGGCGGATAGACTGAATGCACCGCAGCAGAGCATGTACAGCGCAATACGTGTTGGGAGGCAGCACCGGGTAGGTGGTGATTTGTGTCAAGCGCGCAGTAGTGGTGGCGGCCAGTTCGGTCATAAATGATGGAATCTATTGTGGGAGGAAGGGGAATAGCGAAATGTGGGAAGGCCGCTGATGACGCACTTGTGTAAATGCTCAAGGCCTTTGCTCGAAGATACGCGGACCGCGTTGTATATTTCGTAACTGGTGAGTAGCCGTGAGGAAAAAACAAAA
>NW_024012298.1:0-941 GCF_000499745.2 Eimeria mitis | reverse complement strand
ATATATATATATATATATATATATATATATATATATATATATATATTTATATTTATATACACGTAAATATAAATATATTTATATTTATATAAATATAAATATAAATATAAAGAAAGAGAAATATAAATATAAAGAGAAATAAAAATATAAAGAAAAGAAATAAATGTAAATATAAAGAAAAGAGAGACAGATATTGTTTCTTAGGCAAATAGAAAGGAGACAGTTTAGTTGTAGGTGTCTCCTTTTTTGTTTTATAAAGGAGACAGTTCTTTGTTTCTTTTTATATAAAAAGGAGACAGCTAGTTTAGTTTTTTTTATATAAAAAGGAGACAGTTTAGTTTATTTTTATATAAAAAGGAGACAGTTAGTTTAGTTTATTTTATATAAAAAGGAGACAGTTTAGTTTTTTTTGTATAAAAAGGAGACAGTTAGTTTAGTTTATTTTATATAAAAGGGAGACAGTTAGTTTAGTTTATTTTTATGTAAAAAGGAGACAGTTCTTTGTCTCTTTTTATATAAAAAGGAGACAGTTCTTTGTCTCTTTTTATATAAAAGGAGACAGTTCGTTTAGTTTTTTTTATATAAAAAGGAGACAGTTTAGTTTTTTTATATAAAAAGGAGACAGTTTAGTTTTTTTATATAAAAAGGAGACAGTTAGTTTAGTTTATTTTTATATAAAAAGGAGACAGTTTAGTTTTTTTATATAAAAAGGAGACAGTTGGCTTAGTTTATGTTTATATAAAAGGAGACTGTTGTACAAATACAAAGAAAAGAGAGATAAATATAAATATAAAGAGAAATATAAATATAAAGAGAAGAAAGAAAAAGAAATATAAAGAAAAGAGAAAGGAGACAGTTGTTTGTCTCTTTCTATATAAAAAGGAGACAGTTGTTTCTATCTTTTTGTATAAAAAGGAGACAGTTGTTTGTATCTCTTTATA
>NW_024012297.1:0-942 GCF_000499745.2 Eimeria mitis | reverse complement strand
AACAGAACTTCTCTTTTTATTTTAAATAAACAAAAAACACAAAACAACGCAGAAAATGCAGCAGCAAGAAATGCTAGGCAAAGGCCCTGGTGTCAGCAGCGGCTTAAAGGTAATATAAATAAATATAAATATAAATAAATATAAATAAATAAATATAAATAAATAAATATAAATAAATATAAATAAATATAAATAAATATAAATAAATAAATATAAATAAATAAAAATAAATATAAATAAATATAAATAAGTATAAATATAGATGAATATAAATAAATATAAATAAATATAAAAGTTAAATATAAATAAATATAAATGAATATAAATAAATATAAATAAATAAATATAAATAAATACAAATAAATGTAAATATAAATAAATATAAATAAATATAAATAAATATAAATAAATAAATATAAATAAATAAATATAAATAGATATAAATATAAATAAATATAAATAAATATAAACAAATGTTGATAAATATAAATATAGATGAATATAAATAAACATAAATATAAATTTATATAAATTTATATAAATAAATATAAATGAATATAAATAAATATAAATAAATATAAATAATAAAAATAGAGATAAATATAAATAAATTTAAATATAAACAAATAAACAAAAAAAACAAACAAAAAAACAAAAACAAACGAATACAAATAATTATAATAATATAAATATTTTATTTCTGTGTCTTTCATTTTGTATTTTATTTTTGTTTATATATGTTATTTGTTTTATATATATCATATATATTATTTATATTTTTTATATTAATTACGCATATATACATATTTATATCTTTATATATTTACATATTTATATTTTTATATTTATATATTTATACGTATATTTATTTCTGTATTATATAATTATATATAAACACATATAAGTATAAATATATATATATATATATATATATATTTTTTT
>NW_024012296.1:0-942 GCF_000499745.2 Eimeria mitis | reverse complement strand
GTGAATGCTACCAGTTTAGTTGGGAGGTGGACAGGGAGCGGCGTCTAACTGAAACTACTGTGCAGCATGGCACGTGGTAACGTAGGAACCTGCAATTTGGTGCTGAACGTCAGAAATGCGCGCTAAGATGGCACACCGTCTCCTTGTACTGCTTGGCGCAGCTGCATACTTTCCGGAAAGCCATCAAGAAGCTGCCAACATTTGACTCTACGCGTATGGCGATGCCACTGTAGGTGCTGGAATTGACAGAGGAGATCTATCCCAGCTGGCTGCTGCATCTAGAAGACCGCCGGGGAAAGCTTCAGATCATTCTTTGAAGGTTCTGCAAAAGCGAGCATCACAAATATTGCATGAGCAAACAACCTGTAGGTGCCGATGTTCTGCTGGCGGATGGTTGCTTAAGACGCCCTTCGGAGGTTGGCCGTTTCCGTCATGCATACTGGAGGCTAGGGGAGCGTCCTTCGTGCGCTTAGCCTTGCGTTTAAGTGTATGGGTAGGGGCATATGTAGGGTGGGGGGAGAGTTTTTCTTGCGCTTAACCTCTTTGGGTGCATGCCTAAAGTACGTGGAAGCAAAGGCGAGGTGAACTCGTTATATCCGCAGTTTCCTTATTTAGACCCAAATGCTCTGAACGCTTTGAGATGAGGTTCCGATCTTCTCAAAAATTATGAGCTTGTTCAGCTTATGAGCCCGTGCACCTGTTGAAAAACTCTGTGACGAAGTTCACATCGATAGCAACTGCATTCGTATTCGAGAGTAACTAGTGAATGCCATTGGACAGTTCTACAGGATTGTGGGTGGCAATCAATGCTTGCTACGCAGGGGCTCGTGTATCACGGGCAACGTACGTGAACCCTTTGGGCGGGCGCTGCTTAGTGGGTCTGGTATGCTACCAGAAGATAAAAGCCGGGAAGGAGAAACTTCTAACTGCGGTACGGCTTTC
>NW_024012295.1:0-942 GCF_000499745.2 Eimeria mitis | reverse complement strand
GCTAGCTAATGTTGTGGCTAGCTAGCTAATACTTTGGCTAGCTAGCTAGTGTTGTGGCTAGCTAGCTAGTAACGTTGTTATATAAACCCCTCCCAGGCTCAGTTGCCTCTACAGTACCCCGTAAAAGAACAAAAAAAAATATATAAAACAAAGCGCATGCAATAAAGGGGCTCGAGACCTGCATGCAAACAGCTAAAGCTAATCAATGCCACGCCTTTTGTATCTTTTCGTTGCATTGTTCTTCTGGGGATGTGGGGAGACAAAGCTAAGGCCCCTCTGCCCCTCAGCTAGCCATGGCTAGCCACAGCTAGCCACGGCTAGCTCCAGCTACCCAGCTGTACAGACCCCAGCAACATTATATACTGCGGGGACAGCTGGGTGTGTTACGCGTAGGTATAAGAACATTCGTATGGCTCCACAGTTGCCTGCGGTGTAAGTGCATTCACGGGGCTTGAGCATGCATGCATGCGGTGGTGCATGCAGCAGCAGGAGTAGCAGCAGAAACTGTTGCAAGCAAGGAGATTTGTCTACCCCCAGCCCCTGTGCAGGTGTGCTCAAGGCGGCTAGAGAGATGAGGGGGGGGCACCAGCACCGGGCGGGCGTACTATACTGGGTGCCTTGGCTCCCTTCTAGCGGTGGAGATATCTATCCTGACGCCGGCGACTCTCACCAAGCGCTGGAGTACAGCCTGGCTCCGAAGGGGCAGGCGACGCGGGCTACCCCCCGCCTCACAGCTGTATTGCCTCATGCAGCCCCACGCTTACTCATGAGCTTAGCAAACTACAAAGTGTTTTATACAGCCTCGTGAAGCAAAACATGCAACAATTTATCCTCTACAATGGTGGATACTATTGGCTATTGGCCCTGTCTACAGAGTGTGAGAAACTCCCCTTTAGAAACGCCAGTCTAAGGGGAGTTCGGGGCCTTAGGGATCATGTGGCC
>NW_024012294.1:0-942 GCF_000499745.2 Eimeria mitis | reverse complement strand
TGCCCACTTGTATGAACTAAAGCACGACAGTAGCACTGGATAGTCGTGTTGTGTTTGTATTTCAAGGAGCTTGGGTTTGCGCCAGTGGTGGGAGAAGCTGCGTCTTTTCGGTTCATCGATACGACTACCACACAAGGGACGTGAGTTGGTCTGCACTGCAGAGGCGGCTCCAATGGGAAAATGCATGAAGAGCGCTGGGAGGACAACTGCGCAGCTCCTGGAAAACGGGTGTCCGGGAAGCGGTGCTGAACAGACGGTTATTCATGGCTGGGTCTTGCATCGGGAGGAGTTGGGCAGGTGGCGAAGCACAGGAATTTCCGTTGCATCTTGTGTTGTTTTCCATGTCACGTTTGCGTGTGCTTCGAGGCGTTGAACGGTGGACGTGCGGCTTGCAATGCCGGGGTCTAACTCGCCGTTGACTGGCAGGTGTGTCGTAGTGTTCCGGTGGTTCTGTGTTTGTATGTTGGAGGAAACCGCGAGATGCGGTAGCTTCCGCATCTGCCAGCATGTTGCGCGCGGATGGCATGCTGCTACCTGCGGAAAATATTGCGAGGTATTCTGCCTCCTGCGGAAAACATTGAGAGGTATTCAGGTGCCGTCAGTGACCAGGTTTTACACGAATATTGGCTTTACTGCGCATGATGCATGAGCAACACGCCTACGTTTGGGCGCATGCAGTGTTTTTGTATCACGCGACTAGAATGTGTCTGTTGGTAAGTGCAGTGTTTTGTGACGGATAGCGTATTGAGAGGTAGCTCGTCGTTAGAACTAAAGGATGGAAGGAACGCAGAACTACTTTGTTGTCCATGCACCTGGAGGTGATTGTGAGTCCAGGCATCATCGACGAACCGGCTTGGTGTCAGTTGACCGACAGTACTGACCCGCGACTAGGATGTTTTGCTAATCTGTGGGCATGCACTGGCCACGATACTGTGCCGGACT
>NW_024012293.1:0-942 GCF_000499745.2 Eimeria mitis | reverse complement strand
GCTAGCTAGCTAGCATAAAAGATGAATTTTGAGGGTTTTTGTTTGTTGTGGTTTAGTTGATGATTGATTGAGGTGTATGTACACCTGACGTCTGCATGCATGCATGCATATATACTTCTGTGTTTGTTTTTTTTTTTTTTTATTTTTATAAATGGATTTATTGTATTTATTTCTGTTTCTTTTTAGGGTGCCCCTGTCTTCTTCTTATTTGCCTTTTCTCGTTTGCACTGCAGCAGCAGCAGCAGCAGCAGCAACAGCAGCAGCAACAGCAGCAGCAGAGTCTGCAGTATTTCTTTGTAATATAGATGTATGTATGTTTTGTATATAGATCGTGTTTTGTGTTTTTATTTTATTTTTGTTTAATATATATATATGTGCATGAGCTGCTGGGGTGTATCGACAGCTATATCTCCGCCTCTGTTTGCATACTCTACACCTGAAAAAAAACAAAATTTAAATATAAATATATTTTAGGGTTTATACTAGTGAGAGCTGGGGTGTATAGGCAGCTCTTGCTGCTGCACTGCAGCAGCGGCGGTGGGTGATAGGGGGCAGCAGCAGCAACCGATAGAGAGCTGTATCTGCCGCAAAAAAATAAAACTTTCACTGAAATAAAAATAAAAATAATATAATTTATGAATTTCAAAACAATTTTTCTCAAGAAGAAAATATTTATACACAAAAAGAAGAACACAGGGGCCCCCTTGCTGTGCGCAGGAGGCTGCGGTGCGGCTGGCGGGGGCCCCGTTATTCTGTGGTGTCTATGGAGAGGCGTTGAGTATATTGTTTAAAATATTTAATTTATATTAAAAATTAATGAAATAAAATACAAAATTTTACTCAAAAAGACCGCATACACCGCAGCAATCTACGAGCTGTCGATACACCCCAGAGGCATGCGTGTGTAGAGAAGGGGCTGGCTGCAGCAGCAGTTTTATTTTC
>NW_024012292.1:0-943 GCF_000499745.2 Eimeria mitis | reverse complement strand
GTCTCCTGACCGCCTGTTGCATGCATGCCCTTTCTGCTGCTGCAGCAGTTGCTGCTGCTGCTGCTGCTGCAGCAGCAGCAGCTGATCATGTTCACAGTTTGCTGCAGCTAACTGGGTACTGAAGGGGCACCTCGTATGGAGGGGGCCCCCCAGGAGGGTTTGTACCTTAGAGGCGGAATCGCATCGTCTCCGTTGTTGCTGCTGCTGCTGCTGCTGCTGTTGCTGCTGCTGCTGTTGCTGCTGCTGCTGCTGCTGCTGCTGCAGCAAGGCTTGCTGCAGCAGCGCGTGACAGGCAAAGCGGGTGCTCGAGGGTTTACGGCCTTTTGCTTCTAAGGCAGCTAAACACCGCCGCAGCGGCGACGGGAGAGCAGCACGAAACGCAGGGATCTCCAGGTCTGTAAACAAACCCTAAACCCTAAACCCTAAACCCTAAACCCTAAACTCTTAAGCCTAAACGTTTTGCATTCTACAGCGCTCTTATGGCTTGTTGAAATTAGGGTTTAGGGTTTAGGGTTTAGGGTTTGGGTCTTGTGGTTTCAGGGCGATACTAATCTGCAGGTGTAGTCTTAGGGTTTAATATTAGGGTTTAGGGTTTAACAATAGGGTTCAGTATCAGGGTTTAGGGTTTAGGATCTAAGACGAGGGTTTAGGGTTTAGGGTTTAGTATTTAGTATTCAAGATGAGGCTTCAGCGTTTAGGGTTTAGGGTTTAAGATGAGGGTTTAGGGTTTATGGCTCCGGGTTTAAAACGAGGGTTTACGGTTTAAGACGAGGGTTTAGGGTCTAGGGTTGAGGGTTTAAGACGAGGGTTTAGGGTTTAGGGTTTAATATGAGGGTTTAGGGTTTAGGGTTTAAGACGAGGGTTTAGGGTTTAAGGGTTTAGGGTTTAGGGTTTAGGGTTTAAGACGAGGGTTTAGGGTTTAGGGTTTAGGGTTTAGGGTTTA
>NW_024012291.1:0-943 GCF_000499745.2 Eimeria mitis | reverse complement strand
TCTATATGCGCGCAGACGAACTGCTTAACATCGCAGTGCTCATCCATGCAGTTTACCTAGGCCGCTGCCAAGTACTGCGTATAATCCTATCGCAAAAGGAGCTGACGGAGGCAAGCAAACGGGGTCCATCCATAGTGCCAACTGCAAGATCTGCGGGAGATATCACGTGCGCACAGGCTGAGAGGTTGCTTCCCCTTCGCGTCTGTCTATGATGGTGGAGGCCTATCAACATATTGCCATGAGGTATCTAGTTCAGACAAAAATAAGGGGCAAATTCATAATTTGCACCTACTACATAGACAGAACAGAGTAAATATGGTCACCACGCCAGAAAGATCCGCCCCCAGTACGGCTCTGCCGTCTTCTGCGTTACCCTGCTGCTACACAGTGCGCTGCGGGTTCCGTGGTTTTTTATGTAAACGTCACGCCAATTTACACATCTCGTATTGGTTGCACCGTCGGTCGCGGCCGGCGGTTCTCTTCTCCTTCGCAAGACAACTACTAGCTTGCACAACCCGGCTGATCACCATTTCCAGGACGCATTTGACACGAGTTACCGTGTAGTCGCTGCCTCCTCATACCAAGTACTGCACTGCATCTATACTGCTTTTACCCAGAGCGTTTGTAATGTCACACGATGCACCGCAAACGGAGATCGCGTTTCGAAACGCCCTGGCAGCGAACATAACGAAAGGGTGCACGCTTCAAGCAAAGGGAGTGTTTTCTCACACCGCATCTCCAAATATCTGTACGTGTTCATCTACACATCTACGCCTGCCACCATACAGCCTTAAATGTAGAAACAACCACAAGCCCGTCTGCAAGATGAGTGTGCTGCTAAGCGCATACTTTCCGGTCAAACCCGCAAGCGACTGTAACGCCAGAGAAGGCTTCGCGATAGGTTCCCCGTAAACGCGAGCACACAAAATGCATAACCCCATGA
>NW_024012290.1:0-943 GCF_000499745.2 Eimeria mitis | reverse complement strand
ATAGCCGATGTCGCGTTACCCTGTCACGGACGGCGAGCAACTGATATGTTCAACACGAGCTGGTCCAAGCTGCTGGCTGTTTTGGTGGTTTGGTTTGCCCAGAAAGGGAGATGCAGTGTGCCTAAACTGCGTCTTGTGAGGCCATGTTTGTGTTTGGGACTCGTCTTGCCTCTAGGCACTCTTGCAATCCGGAGGCGCTGGGTGCACTGCCTGGGAGGCGCCGCAGTTGTTCGTTGACTGCATGGGATTGTATGCCAACACATGAAGCTCCGCCCGTTCCTGATGCCTTGCGGAGGCATAGCAAACACAGCTACAGCCGGAGTCGCCACAGCTCAATGAGCAGCACGTTGTATTGTCACGCGATGGGCGACAAAGTTCTTGTTTTTTTCGGATTGCAGTATAGTTGTCGCTTTGTTTCCTTCCCGTTGAACAGCCTGTGCGTTACGTGTGCACTAGGTGCAGGCTATTTGTCGCTGCAAGCTGTGGGTAATGAGGCTGTGGGAGGGGAGGTGTACTGGATCTGCGGATGCAGATGGCCTCCTGTATGCTGCGAGCGAGCATTAACGAAGTGTATAGCAGATGGAAGACGCTAGCGGCTTCTTGGCTTTGTCGCTTGCCTCGTTGGGAGAAAGCGCACCACAGTAGGGGTGGGTTGGGACGGTGTACAGGTGGAGGACCAGTCCGTCTGTGCTAGGAGCAACGATGACAACGTCTGGCTGACCCAAGCAAAGGGCGATCGTCATATTCACGGCGAGCCGTTCCAAGTAGCTGCGACATGCGAGTTTCCATGTTGCTTGATGGAGGCCGCTGCAGTGTGCAACAGGTACATTCTTGGCGATGTCTTGCTTTGCGGTTTCCGTCGCTATATTACCGACGCTGTGCTGCATGGATGCCAACGCGGAGTGGCAGGAGGTTGACGTTTTCCTGCGACTGATTGGACGGT
>NW_024012288.1:0-944 GCF_000499745.2 Eimeria mitis | reverse complement strand
GCAGGCATTTGCAGGTGTGTTTGTGTGGGTTGGCAGTCGCGGCTGCGCCGAAGCAACAACAGGGAGAAGGTGTGGCACTTGCGGCAGCAGAGCGCGGAGCTGTGGTAGCGGTATGCGCGGCGGGCGTAAGGTTGTTGGGGCGTAGGCTCGGCGGGACAGGCCCAGCCCTGTGACGGCTGGAACGCGTGGCTGGTATGAGTGCATAGGCGGCTGGAGAACGTTGCTGGAATGTGTGCAAACGTGATTGTGTTGCATGGGCAGCATGGCCAGCGGGGCCCTCAAGCAGGCGTGGTTTTGCGAGGCTGGGGTAGGATGCGGTAGTCTCCACCTGCAGATTGCTCTGGGCTTGCGGTTCGTCGTCGCCGTGCAGCAGGTGGGTGTCGCGTCCCATAGGATACGCGGACGAGTGAATCGCATGTGCGTCTTGTTGGGTGCCTTGCCGTTTGTCTGTGCATCGCCTGGATGCATGTCTGCTTACACACACGTATGTGTCGGTGTGTTCGTGCGTAGTGGTGATTGCAGCTGCGCATAACGGAGAGCAGGGCAAGGGAGTCGCACTTGCGTCAGCATAACTGGAAGGTGTTGTACTGAATGTGCTGGCGTGCGTATCATTGTTTACGGGTAGGATCGGTCGGTGCAGGGGCAGCTGTGTGACTTCTGCAGTGCCTCGATTGTATGCGTGTGCTGTAAGTTTTCAAAAACGGCATGCACAACAGCGTCCTGGCATAGGCTGGTCCATGCAGCGTCGCCATTTTGCGCCAAGTGACTGGGCGTGGCGTGCGGTTTATCGATGTGCGCTTTTCCATTTCCCTCCTGTCTGGCAGAGGCGCGGAAAAGCGTGGAACGCTTTTGGTTGTTGATGCGTGTGGAAACCGTCAAGGAAGGTCACGAAGGAGGAGGGTAAGGGGCGCTGCTGCGCGGTTAAGGATGTCGCAGGGGGGGGG
>NW_024012285.1:0-944 GCF_000499745.2 Eimeria mitis | reverse complement strand
CATGCATGCATGCATGCATGCATGCATGCAGAGAACGCATGCATGCATGCATGCATGCATGCATTCATTTATACGCGCATGCATGCATCAATGCATGCATGCATGCATGTGTACATACAACACATGCATGCATGCATGCATGCATGCATGCATCCACACCTACACATACACACCACGCATGCATGCATGCATGCATGCATGCATCCATCCATCCATCCATGCATCCACGCATGCATGCATACACACAACGCACGCATGCATGCATACACACAACGCATGCATGCATGCATGCATGCATGCATGCATGCATGCATGCATGGGGCTGTACTTTGATGCCAGCTTGTCTGAGTTTTTCTATTGTGGTGCCGACATCTTCCTGCAGTTTATCTTCCAGCCCCGTTATACCCTGTAACTCTAAATCACATTCTAGCATCTCCGCAACCCTAAATAAATAAAAAAAAATAAAAAAGAAAAAGAAAGAGAGTGAGACAGAGAGAGAGAGAAGATCGTTAGGTAGGGTTTAGGGTTTAGGGTTTTAGGTTTTAGGGTTTAGGGTTTGGTACAGACAAAAAGGAGACAAAAAGGAGACAAAAAGGAGACAAAAAGGAGACAGAAAGGAGCAGCTCAGCAACATTAAAAAGATAAAAAGAGAGATAAAAAAATATACAAAAAGATACACGAAAAGAGAGACAGAATAGAGAAGGAAAGGAGACAGAAAGGAGACAAAAAGGAGACAGAAAAAGAGACAAAAAGGAGACAAAAAGGAGACAAAAAGGAGACAAAAAGGAGACAAATAAGCAGTGAAAAGAGACAAAGACAGGAACAAATAAAATATACATAATTTATACATTACATATATATATACTTATATATTATAATATATATAATACATACATGCATATATATATATATATATATATACGTATTGCATGCAGCAGCCTATT
>NW_024012284.1:0-945 GCF_000499745.2 Eimeria mitis | reverse complement strand
AAGCAAAACAGTCAACCAAGTTAGATGAGTTCTGTTGGGTGCAAACTCGCAAATACAGCACCAGCGTTCGCTCTGAGCATGTGCATGCAGATGGTTGGCGGTGGTCATTTTGTAGGCAATTTTGCGCCGTTGCATGAGACTGCGCCAGAAGGCGCGAACGAAGTTCGGATCCCTGCCGGTAACGATGCTGCTTTTTGGGAACCCAGGGAGCTTCCACACATGATTGATGAATAGCTGAGCCAATCCATCTACTGTGACCGTGCTCAAGCAGGGAATAAAATTAGGGCATTTGCTATGTCGAAACAAAACGACATAGATACTCTCACGGCTCCTGAAGGGTGGTAGGCCCATTATGAAATCCATGGATATTTCAGTCCAGATCCTTTTGGGAATTTGCAAGTTTTGCCGGAGTCCAGGTTTGACAGTGTTGCGCGTCTTTTGCTTGCAGTCCAGACAAGGAAGGACGTATTTCTCGGCTTCGTGGTGCATCCTAAGCAACCAAAAGGACCTGGCAGCACGCTTCACCGTTGTATTGACCCCACCACGACCTGCTAACGCACGATCATGCAATATGCGCAAAACGTTCACGCGAAGCGAAACTCGAACGTACAATCGACGGATTCCACACTTCGTCTGAAACCACAGGAGGTCGCCATCGATGCTGTAGCACATGACCTGTCGCCTGTTGTTGAGTTTAGCAACGGTCTCAACGGCGTGAGTATCTAAGGAATAAGAAGAACGCAATTTGGAAACGAAACGAGAATCATCACAGCGCAGTAGCGGAACACTATACCTGACCTATAGGGCATCTGGAGAGTGCATCAGCGAACACATTCGTAATTCGCTTGATCTACTTGACGGTGAAGTGGTACGTGAGCCGGGAGTGCCATCAAGCAATTCTTTCAGTATCTTAGTCTTGAAAACTCTTTTTACGGCCTTGTCAGG
>NW_024012282.1:0-945 GCF_000499745.2 Eimeria mitis | reverse complement strand
CCTGAATCCTAAACCCTAAACCCTAAACCCTAAACCCTTTTTTTTTGCACAGGCAAAAGCTGCAGGAGCTCTGTGACATCCGCACCTCAATGGGCATCCACAGCACCAGCGGAATCTATATAGATCGGTAAACCCTAAACCCTAAACCCTAAACCCTAAACCCTAGACCCTAAACCCTAGGCAGTAGCCGTGAAACCAGCATCAGTTGCAAGCCCCCAAGACCTGGATCTAGGGTTTAGGGTTTAGGGTTTAGGGTTTAGGGTTTAAGGGGCTTCACCAGACCAACTCGAACCCATTAAACCCTAAACCCTAAACCCTAAACCCACATCGCCACCATCCCCTCCATAAACCCTAAACCCTAAACCCTAAACCCTAAACCCTCAACCCTAGTCCCTAAGCCCATCATTCGAATCTGCCGACCATCTAAAGAAGTGTTTGAGGGTTTAGGGTTTAGGGTTTAGGGTTTATATATGTGTGTGTATTGTGTAAAAGAGCTGAAAAGGGTTTATATGCTGCATACATAAACCCTCAAGACCCCTGAGGGTTTAGGGTTTAGGGTTTAGGGTTTAGGGTTTCTATGTGTGTTTTTATTGTAAAACAGAGCTGAAAAGGGTTTATATGCTGCATACATAAACGCTCAAGCCCCCTCTTTTTCTACTGTTCCCTGCATCGTGTCTAGGGTTTAGAGTTTAGGGTTTAGGGTTTAGTGTTTCGTGTGTGTGTATTGTAAAACAGAGCTGAAAAGGGTTTATACGCAGCATACATAAACCCCCAAGACCCCTCCGGGGCTGTGCATGCAGCGAGTGTCTAGGGTTTAGGGTTTAGGGTTTACATGTGTGTGTGTATTGTAAAACAGAGCCGAAAAGGGTTTATATGCAGCATACATAAACCCTCAAGACCCCTCAGGTGCTGTGCATGCAGCGCGTGTTGCTGTGAAGGTGGGGT
>NW_024012281.1:0-945 GCF_000499745.2 Eimeria mitis | reverse complement strand
TATATATAAAGACAAGACCCGATGGGGTGTAGAACACCCCCCATCGTGTCTTGTCTTCATTAGAATACAGACATGCATGCATGCATGCATGCATGCATATACACCTCAACGTATACACCTCAATGCATGCATGCATGCATGCATGCATAGAGGGAGACATACACCAGGGAGACAAATGTCTCTCAAGGCCTCGCGGTGTATAGACACTGCAGCTAGACACTGGAGACAGACACACACACATACTCATCCCCGTGCGGTGTATGCATGCAGTGCATGCATGCATGCATGCAAGCACTGCATGCATGCATGCAAGCACTGCATGCATGCATGCATAAAGTGTATGCATGCATGCATGCATGCATGCAGTATATATAGAAGCAACGTCAAGGGCCCCCTCTCGCTGCAGTGCCTCTCCCCCTGCGTGCTGTTCCTCCTTCTATAGCTGCTGCTGCTGCTGCTGTTTTTTCTGCTGCTGCTGCTGCCGCTGTTGTTCTCCTC
This sequence comes from Eimeria mitis, assembly GCF_000499745.2. NCBI lineage: Eukaryota > Apicomplexa > Conoidasida > Eucoccidiorida > Eimeriidae > Eimeria > Eimeria mitis. Next base: position 447 of record NW_024012281.1, on the reverse strand, counting down.
TGTGTACTCTGTATCTGCATCTTTCTCTGTCTCTTTCTCTGTCTCTCTTTCTATCTCCTTCTCTGTCTCTTTATCTATCTCCCTCTCTGTCTCTTTCTCTATCTCTTTATCTGTCTCCTTATCTATCTCCTTCTCTGTCTCTGTCTTTATCTGTCTCCTGATACAGCAACAGCAGCAGAAGCAGCAGCAGCAGCTGCTGCTGCTGCTGTGCTGCTGCAGCACCAGGAGACAGCTGCAGCTGTCTCCTCTCAGCTGGTGTCTCCCTGTCTCCTTTTTGTCTCTTCTTTGCTTTTCAGCCCCCACACTAAAAAGAAGAGACAAATCAAGCAACAACAGCCACAGAGATAATATAGTTTTTTATATACTTATATAGCTGTCTTTATCTATATATATATATATATATATATATATATATATATATATATATATATATATATATATATATAT
>NW_024012280.1:0-946 GCF_000499745.2 Eimeria mitis | reverse complement strand
ACAAGGCTCAATGAGAGGCGGGGCAAGCAACAGTGGAGAGTCGCTGGTCACGCGTTGTAGGGAACAGCATCATAGAAACAAATGCACATCGCCAGCACAAATGTAAACGCAAACAATACACAAGTGTAAATCAAAGGAACCAATCAACCATAAAGTTCTGCTTTGCGGCGCACCTCCTCCGGGTCGGCAGCCACTCGCCTTCTATTGTCGGCATGAAACCTGGAGGGAAGGCGATGCATGAATCAATGGAGATGGCTCCGTCTGTCCTGCTGTAGGTTCCCAGGGGGCACGGTATTGCGGGTTGATCTGACGACGGGCAGTAGTGTCCTGGGGGGCAGGTGATGCAGGCCGACGGGTCGCTTGTAGCTGCACGGAAAGCCGTAAAGAGAGCGAGCTCTCTAAGAACTTTTTCTTTCAGTTGTATCTATTTCTGCCTCTGTTTCTCGTGTTTTGAATCAGGTGATTTTACCCACACTACGTTCTTTCTAAGACCACCAAGAAGGTGTACGTGCATGCATAGTTCCTTGCAGCTCCTCTATACTGCAAGGGAGCCACCACACCGCTTTCCCCTCAGCAGCTCGGTGAATATGTGACAAAGTGCAGTATAGTGGAGGCTGCATGGCTGCTAAAGAGAGGATCACTTGTTTTTCAGCCAGAAATCAATGAAACTCAGTGAAACTCAAATTCAATTTGAAATTCAAATTCTGAATTCAAGGCAAAACGGCGGAGGAACTGGTCGCTCTCTGGACGTACAGTGGGTATTCGGAACACCTCTTACGGTTCCTGGGGGGCATTTGAACTTCGGCGTTGACCCCCCCTGACATATCTCGTCTGCTGCGCAGTGCTCGAGAGTAGAGGACCCTTCTGGGCAGTATGTACCACGGGGGCATGGTACTGCACTGTGAGCAGACATTAGAAGAGTCTCCATGCTGAAGTAACCTGAAGC
>NW_024012279.1:0-946 GCF_000499745.2 Eimeria mitis | reverse complement strand
CAGCACAGCAGCAAGTTGTTGCTACGCTGCAGCCCGTGCAGCAGCAGCGAGAGGGCTTTCTCAAGACTATTGAATTTCAAGTTCATGAGGTAACCATGCATGCATGCATGCATGCATGCATGCGTTTGGGGCTGCATGCATGCATGCATGCATGCACGTATATATGTATGCATGCATGCATGCATGCAGGCGTTTGGGGCTGCATGCATGCATGCATGCATATATGTATGCATGCATGCATGCAGCCCCAAATTCGACTGTCTCCTCAGCTCGGTTTTTGTTTTTTTTTGTTTTGTTGGCGCTTCTGTGGTTCTTTTATTTTATTTTATTTTATTTTATTTTATTTTACTTTTTATATAATAAATAAAAGAATGCTACAATTATTTTATTTATTTTATTTATTTTATTTATTTTATTTTTTTTCGTTTGTTTGTTTGTGTGTTATATCTATTAAATAAAAAACAAAAAATTAATTTATTTTTTGTTTATCTTTTTTATGTATTTCTCTGTTGCATTTATCCATTCGATTTATCTATTTTATTTATTTTGTTTATTTTGTTTATTTTATTTATTTTGTTTATTTTATTTATTTTATTTATTTTATTTATTTTATTTATTTTATTAACTTCAGTTTATTGATTCTTCTTGTATTTATGTTTTTATGTTTATTTATTTGTTTTTTTTTTTATTTTTTAATTTTTTATTTTTTTATTTATTTTCTTTTTTTACTTTTATCCAACATATTTCCTCATATATATTTATCTCCTCATTTATTTATTTATTTATTTATTTATTTATTTATTTATTTATTTTTTTTTATGCATGCATGCATGCATGCATGCATGCATGCAGCCATCGTTTGTATTGGTTGAGGTCGGCTACAATTTTTTCTCTTCTCACGTGGAGATGGATATCGTCACTCACCACGATGTCAGTACAAATATAA
>NW_024012278.1:0-946 GCF_000499745.2 Eimeria mitis | reverse complement strand
ATATATATATATATATATATATATATATATACCTGAAAATATCTCTGAAAGCGAGTGCACATTCCTGTGGTGCTAATGGGGCTTTATTATGCAGCAGGTCGAGCAGCAGCTGCATGCATCGATCAACAGCAGCAGAAATAGATAAACAAAGAGAAGAAATAGCTCTTATAGAACGACGAGACATCTCATAGTCTACGTCTTGAGCGTATTCACGCAACTCAGCTAGTACCTGCATGCACAGCAGCAGCAGCAGCAGCAGCAGCAGTAGTAGTTGCAGTTGCAGCAGCAGCAGTAGTTGCAGCAACAGCAGCAGCAGCAGTAGTTGCAGCAGCAGCAGTAGTAGCAGCAGCAGCAGCAGCAGTAGTTGCAGCAGCAGTAGTTGCAGCAGCAGCAATAGTTGCAGCAGCAACAGCAGCAATGGTAGTAGCAGCAGCAACATCAGCAGCAGCAGCAGCAGCAGCAGCGATAGCAGCAGCAGCAGCAATAGCTGCATGCAGCCCCAAAGGTGAAAGGCAATAGACGGTGTACAAATAGATAAAAATAAAAAAAAATGAATGAAGCACAAATAAAATATAATAAAAAATAATATAATAATAAAAACAATAAATATAATAATATAAAAAATAAATACAATAAAAAAATAAAAAAAATAAAAAAAATAATAAATAAAATAATATAAATAAATATAAAAATAACAACAAAAAAGATATAATAAAAACATTGATTATAATAATAAATATAAAAATATATAAAAAATATAATAAATACAATAATATAATAAATATAATAAAAACAACAAAACTAAAAAGTAAAACAAAAAACAAAACAAACAACAAAACAAAAAAATATTATATAAATATAAATCTATATACATACATACACACACACACACACACACACACATATATATATATATATATATATATATATATATATATATATATAT
>NW_024012277.1:0-946 GCF_000499745.2 Eimeria mitis | reverse complement strand
TATGGTGTAGACGCAAATTACTCGCATCTCGTCATAGCTGTGGGTAGCAGATTTTTAATGCTGTTTCGTGATAATTGCACTAAAGTGGAGGCGAATATGTAGAACTCCAGTCCACGGGTTTACAACTGGAGCAGTGCTTCCAGAACGGGTTCGCGGCGTAAGGAACAATACCAAAAGAAGCAAAACTGCTCCATCCACGGATTGCTGTGCTCAGGAGGTACACAAAAACTAAGAGGTCTAACACAGTATGCACCGGGCATCAAGGCGGCGGTTAAAGCAAAGACTTTCGTGTAACGGAAATGTTTTCCTGTCTTCGCATACGCATATTGACATTACACATAGGGTGCGCAGATGCCTGGTACGCTGCTAAGCCTGTAGTTAGAAGGCGGTAGAAGGAGGAGGCGACTGTATAATTTGGGTATGGAGCCTTTCGCAGGAGAGTGTGGAGACAGTTTGTTTGGGCGTGCATCTAAGGAGAGTAGGCCTCAACGCATTCATTTCAGCAGAATAAGGCGGAGTGAAAAGGAGGCTTGCGCATAATGGATATTTATACAATGCACTAGCTGATTCGAAGGCCCGGGAAGGATGGAGTGCACGTATGAAGCAAAATTGTCCAGGATCTTGACCTGTCGTACCGAGGGTGCGTGAAGTTCTGTGGGTACACTTTGTTGGTCGCGAGATGTTTCGCATTTTATCCCCTCCTCAACACCGAGTTACTGCAAACCGATGCCTCCCGGAGGCATTTGCTGCGCGCCGTTTTTGGCGATCAACGTGGCGGCACCATCTACTGTTCTCAGTGTCCATATGGAGAGCTGGTTGAAGAGATGGAAGGGTTATGTTGCTCGCGTGCCTCTACATACAGGCTGGGTGAGGCAGTGTCAGTTTCTTGTGCAATCGCAATCTTGTTGGACTCAGCCAGTACGCGCCTAGCATTGAGTGCCGGTTG
>NW_024012276.1:0-946 GCF_000499745.2 Eimeria mitis | reverse complement strand
TTCCCATTGTATACAACACAGCAAGTCCGCAACATAACAGTCGAAACCCTGCATGTGAACATCATGAGTGCTTGGGGTCTTCTTGACTGCGCGCCTGAACGTCAGAAGGGCTTTCAACATGACCACTTGAAGAAGAGAACTGCTTGTCATCCTCTATCCAAAGCTTCCACAGCGGGTTTGCCAGTTGGCTGTCTTTGGACGCGTGGTTAAGAATGGCCCTCTTCAGCTCAATTACTTCCTCAAGTGCCAGGCATCTTGCTTGCTTATATATTGACAGTGCCGCACTCAGTCGATTGACCAATTTGTTCAGTATTTTTGTTTTTCCTTCCCTGAATTCTCACGGAAAAGTTAGTCGCTGCGGAACCTCAGCACAAACTCAGGCCACCAGCTGCCGGCATCCATATGGTCCCCCAGGAGCTCGATTGTGCAGGCCAGGTAGTCAAACGCCACAAGCACAGCTGATAGTCTCATAAGAAGTTGGCCTGCTGTGCGCTTCCTGCATGTTCGTGCCAGTTTGGCTACCGCATGTTTCGCCATGTAGTCGGCGTTCACCATGAGTGTGCTAACGTCTTCAGCCGTCAGGGAATCCTTGGCAAACAAGCTACGCATTTTCATGTATGCTTCCATGAGTGTAGTAACGCCTAAATCGAACGACAGTTCACGCGCGCTGTTATATCGTACGTGGACATCTTCCGGATTTACCACAGGCAGCCGCACAAAAGGATGGCGTCGAACGCCCTTAGCCCCGAAGGGTTCCCCGCTTCCACTAGTGGTTGCCTGCAGAGCTGTCATTTGAATTGGTTCTCGATCCGGTGGCTCAGCTTGAACCTTAGCTACTGATTTGTCATCGGTGGGAAAGCTCAGATGCTACTTCAACATCACTTAAGCAGATATGTGGTCACTTTTCCTTTTTGGCGCTAAGCAATGTAAGCGGTTCCCCTAGCAT
>NW_024012273.1:0-947 GCF_000499745.2 Eimeria mitis | reverse complement strand
TGTGCCGGTGCTGCTCAACGAGTGGCTAAACCGCACCGCTGTAAGCGCAACAGACGTTGGAGTGGAGTGAATGTCTCCAAAAACGCCTCACTATGGCTGGATGCTCTGAAGCGGGTGCGTGTACATATCACGCTTTTGCAAGTCGAGCCAGAGCGACCGGAACGACGTACTCCGCAGACGCAGCAAAACTCGAACTGACTGCATACGGTGTCTCCCAACCATTACCAAGGCCGATTGCCTCACTGTTCATTCTTCGAGGCTTCGAATGTACTCTGCCTGTTGCCGAGCGTTTTGCACTCTCTAGAGCGAGAATGTACGCGGACACTAAAGGTTGCTACTGGCGGTAGTTGGCATTTACCGAGCGCTTGGCGTTGCAGTGGGAGTCTCTAGAGATCCTGCATCCGCATCCGCCCGTCACGTTGGTGAATACCAGAGTGTAGAGCACTGCGTAGCTCCCGCGTGCGTGCATGGGTTCACGTCTGCGCTTGATGACGTTGCGCAGCGATTCGCTGAGGGTCGGAATCCACGGGATACAAGTTGTGCTAATTTGAAAGCAGCACCAGAGTTTTCAGCGGCGCACCCGTCGCACACCCTGCAATGGATTGAGATGCACTCGGTGTGTGTCAGTCTACTGGGCTCGCTGTAAGCGAGTGAGTGTCATAGAATGCGTGTGCGTGTATTTCGAGCGCCCGAGAAGAAATAGCGTGCACCCAACAGTAATGACAATTCAGCTTGATTCTTCTGGGGGATGTGCGCGGGCACATGGCCCTTCCCGGAGTCCGTTGGATGCCTTCCGCACTCAACGAAGGTTTTAGTTTGGCAGCACTAGGGCACAGGAGAGCGCCAGATGCAAGCGGTGACAGCTCTGCGCGGCACAGGACTTTGCTTGAAGGTAGGTTTAGTTTGGCATCCCCTGCGCACAGCAGAGCGCCAGTTGCAGGAGATGA
>NW_024012272.1:0-948 GCF_000499745.2 Eimeria mitis | reverse complement strand
GGTTTAGGGTTTAGGGTTTGTGTGTAGGTAAGAACGGCGTAAACACATTAAAAATAAAAAACTTTTTAGGTTTTTTTTATTCTCCTTTTATGGTTAAGGGTTTATTGTTTACGGTTTTCAAGGGTTTAGGGTTTAGGGTTTAGGGTTTAGGGTTTAGGGTTTGTGTGTAGGTAAGAACGGCGTAAACACATTAAAAATAAAAAACTTTTTAGGGTTTTTTTATTCTCCTTTTTGTTGTTTTGTTGATTTGGGGTTTTTCGTTTCGCTGCCAGAAAAAGAAATCAAAAGCGGCCTCGCAGAAATCGTTAAAATCGGTAAACCCTAAACCCTAAACCCTCAAAAACCCTAAACCCTCAAAAACCCTAAACCCTAAACCCTAAATAATAAATAGTAAATAATAAATAATAAATAAACAAATTAAAAATAATAAATAAAAAATAATAAAGCATCGAGTTAAGGAAAAGAAATCAAAAGCGGCCTCGCAGAAATCGTTAAAATCGGTAAACCCTAAACCCTCAAAAACCCTAAACCCTCAAAAACCCTAAACCCTCAAAAACCCTAAACCCTCAAAAAAAAACCCTAAACCCTAAATAGTAAATAACAAATAAAAAAAAAAAATAATAAATAGTAAATAATATATAGAGGAACACAAAAGAGAAATCAAAAGCGGCCTCGCAGAAATCGTTAAAATCGGTAAACCCTAAACCCTAAACCCTCAAAAACCCTAAACCCTCAAAAACCCTAAACCCTCAAAAACCCTAGACCGTAAAACCTAAATAATAAATAATAAATAGTAAATAATCAATAGTAAATAATATGTAGAGGAAGACAAAAGAGAAATCAAAAGCGGCATCGCAGAAATCGTTAAAATCGGTAATCCCTAAACCCTCAAAAACCCTAAACCCTCAAAAACCCTAAACCCTCAAAAACCCTAAACCCTCAAAAACC
>NW_024012271.1:0-948 GCF_000499745.2 Eimeria mitis | reverse complement strand
GCAACAAAGTGGCCTCTGGTCCCGTGTTTGTAGTCGAGCCACCCAACTTCATATTTAATATTTTCTGTCTGTTACTCCACGCACTTTAAGAATATTAATATCTCCATGCAAACCCTCCCCAGCGCCGGCCAGCAACATGATTCTTGCGTGTTAGGCTAAAAGACGAGTCAGGATCTGCGTGCACGAGCAGCTGGTGCTCACACGTCTGGGCGCGAATGCCTCATTAGGAAGTTTCAGGATATGTTTGTTTGAAAAACGAAGTTGTTAGGCGAAAACGACAGTCATGCATTCATGAGGAGTCCTCGGTTCGGTTGTGCATACGCTTCTATATATTGCTTTCTTACAACAGACAGCCAGGACACAGCTGACCTGTAGCGTTCGTTGCAGGCTGCTATCTCTGCATTGCTGGTGTTAACCGCGCGTCTCGTCGCTGTAAATTTTGATGTTTAGCAGCACGGCAATGGGCTTCTGCGCTTCGTCGTGCTGCTGCAGATACTGAGATATTGCATATACTCCGCCTGAAGCAGACGTGGTTGATGATCCCTGTCCAGGGTAGCGTGAAAAAGCACAGCACAGCAACAGTTCATCATAAAGAACAAACGTTGCGGCTTTAGGCTTTAAGCGACGTGAAACACAAACTGCAGCAAACTCCTTTGCATGAACCGCGCGGGTGATGAAACGGCACCGCGGCAGCAGCGCGGCCCCCGTAAGCATCAACCCTATATACGGCTACCCCTGTACACAAGGCGTTTGTTGCAGTCTTCGTTTCGCGTCTGTTTAATCCTAACGCTGCAACGTTTGTTCTTTATGATGAACTGTTGCTGTTCTGTGCTTTTTCACGCTACCTGAAACGGTGATCATCAGCCATCTCTGCGTCACACGGAGTACTTGCAATATTTCAATAGCTTCACCGCAAAGCCCAGTTTACTGGGTATATATATATATATA
>NW_024012270.1:0-948 GCF_000499745.2 Eimeria mitis | reverse complement strand
TATATATATATATATATATATATATATATAGATATAGATATATATATATAGATATATATATATATATATATACATAAGTCAACGAAGCAAATATTTTTCTTTAATTTTATAAATTCAGCTTTCTTTGGTTTCTTATAAAACCCTAGCTGTATAGATACAGCATAGGAAGGGGGGTGTTTTTTCGGGGGAATGAGTGAGTATTTGAGTTTATTAAATAAAATAAATAAACTCAAATAAAGAAAAAAAGAAAAAAGCAAACAAAAACAACAAAATACCAACAAAACCCTCGCTAGCTTTCTGCAGCTGAGCAGCAGCAACAGCCAGCTGCAGCAGCAGCAGCAGCAGCAGCAGCAGCAGCAGCAGCAGCAGGAACTCTCTCTGAAATAAACTTTGTAAATTTTTGCAATAAAAAAAAAGAAAAAATTTCAACAAAAAATATAAATTTTATTTTCTATGAATTTCATAGAAACCTCTGAATATCCTATTCACGAGCAGAGTGCATGCAGCCCCATAAACAGAGCAGAAAAAGTTTATTTTTTTTGTTTTATTTGTTTATAATATTGCTTTTTAAATGTTTTATTGAGTTTATTTTTATATTTTATTTATTTTTTTTCTTTTTCGGAAGAAATTCATACATAAGAAAGACCAAAACAGCTGCTGCTGCTGCGGTGATCGTTGCAGCTCACCGGCGGCTGCTAGGCTCCATAAGCTATCAATAAACTTCTTTTCTATAAACTAAATTTATTTATTTTAATTAATTTTATTTTTTATTTTAATTTTTAATATTTTTTGATGTATTTACAGCCTATTTTATACACAAAACGAAGCTCTAGCTTACTCTATAATCTAACAATTCAGCTGCTGCATGCCAGCCCCTGCTCAGCTCGCCACTGATCCCCTTCATAGTTTCTTTATATATATATATATATATATATATATATATATATA
>NW_024012268.1:0-948 GCF_000499745.2 Eimeria mitis | reverse complement strand
GACAAGCCAACGGAGCGTGCACCGGCTACGCTTGCCGTCGAAGCGCCACGTCGCTCTGCGCGCACACAACGTATGCCAACCAGCAGCAGTTAAACGGGGGCAGGCTAGGCCCGAGCCTACAAAAGCAAGTACTGTTCTCCATCGCGCAGCTCAAATCAACTCTATACGTGTTCCTGTCAAACCTTCATGGCTGCACCCCACTGCACCCCACGGGTACAGAATCGAAGACACTTAACGCACGGCCTTCATTCGTAGAGCAGAGTAAGCACATCAGAACACGACTACCCAGACCTCCATGGATGCTCCAAAATGTCCAGAGCACTCTTGCAACGCAAACATGCATCCATAACCGCAGCAATGCGTGCGGCCCGGGCTAGCCAAAAACATGAGAACTTGGCTCTTGTGCCAAAGGCGCCGCATGCCTAAAAGCTAAGTATCGCAAAACAACTCCTGGAGAGGACTGCAGGCCGCAATCCTGGGCCATCACATGCCGCATACTATCTAGAACCTTCTTCTAAGCCTTCTACATTCGGCGCACTATTAATATAAAGCCGTTTTAAACGCCCCACCGTGTTCCACGATAGAACAACATGCATTAACGGGCACTCCCGCATTATTCCATCCTTCACGCGGGCCAGACCGCACTCTCTATTAGCAGCCCTGGTCAACTTGTGCATTTCTTGTAACTCCCTAATGACGATGGACGCTAGCCGATTATGTACGCTAGCTCCTAACCAACATACGAACCCCCCACCTACTGTAGCTTCCCAACTCCTGGACTGCTTGTGGCAAGAGCCACTCAAGACAATTTTGGAGGCCCGAAACGCGCTTACCACAATTCACGCATCTAGGCACGGGATACCTGAACACAGGCAAGAGGAAATGCACGAAGCCATGTTGATCGGCCTTCTCACACACCCCCTCGACCCCTTCGATCTCCAGCACGCA
>NW_024012266.1:0-949 GCF_000499745.2 Eimeria mitis | reverse complement strand
CAGAACACCACACGTACGGTCTGCAAAAAGCCAGTGCAGCGAACCGACCACGGTTCACGGTTTACGTTTGGCTGGCTGTTGGCCCCCGGCATGTGCTGCCTATCGCAATGTCAAGCAGCAAACGTCGAACCGTTCCGGGGCGATTCCTCCGCAACACGCTCATCATGTGTAATTGCGCATCTCCCAACGGTTCATGTGCTTCTTGCTGCGCGTATGCCTCAGCATGTGTTCCCGTCAGCCGTCGCGGAGGAGGAAGGTCTCAGTACTACTCGCCATAATCACGTTGGTGAAGACAGACCTTCGCAAACGCAGCAGACATAACAGAATCAAACGGGGATTGACAAGCAAAGACTCGCCCGGAATACGTGCACGTGCTATAGGAGAAACAAAAGCGCAACGCACTCAGCCGCTCCTTGCAATCCGTGACGGCAGTGCAACGGCCTTGACGAAAACCTCTAACGACACCGCATACGGAATAAGAAACCAAGAAACTCGTGCTAACGAACTACATGCCGCACATGGCTCGACCCAACCAGCCTACGACTGGTGAGGTTGAGAACTAATGTTGCGGAGCTTAACGGTGGGTTGCAAGAGTTGCTGTGACAGATGGCAGCCTACAAAACATCCCAAACACAACCTGGCATCCGCTGCTTGCCCATCAGCCATCGCCACCGGCTGTCCCTCCCGCTGCTTCAGTTGCTATCCTACCTTCCTCTACTCGCTCCCACCTCACGGCTCTCCGTTACGCCTGCCTGGGCAATTTACTGTAGGCTCCTTTGCCCCAAAAGGAGACTGCGAAACAGGAGCAACGGCTGGGCGCAGTAGTCGCAGACATACTCTCTGTTTGCATCACATGTTGACAGCAAAACGGATGCGTAATGAAACACCAAGTCAACGACCGGAGTCAACCAACGATCCTAATTTACTATGCACAAGCAATTTTGAAAGC
>NW_024012265.1:0-949 GCF_000499745.2 Eimeria mitis | reverse complement strand
GCATATATCCGTCGTGTCCTTCAGTGCCTCTGCACGGCTTGGGAGCCTCCTCTTTCCTCTTCACTTCGGAAACGGTTTCCACGCCTCTGACCGTAGAAGATGCAAATGCCGTTGGTAGCGCTGAGAGGGGCATACACTCATCATGGCCTGGCGGAAAGACCTCTATGGCGTCATCAGGGGAACGCATTTGTACCTTGCACTGGGTCAACTACGGCATGTCTGGGATTATGTCGTGGTGAACTGCTCCAACGCAGAAGTCCCTCGTCATGTTAATGTGCCCAGTTTTGGAACTAAGAGAGCATTGTACGCCCGCAGTTTTGCCGGTTCTTGGCTGGGCAGCTCCCAGCAACAGGAGGCCCAGACGTTCGCACAGCCCAGCTCAGCAAAGCAGCACTCTTTCCCTGTGTATAGTCGGATATCGCACTTTTTGGCCAGCAGAAGAATTAACCCGAAATGAAACAAAATGTATCATGGAATTGAAGCGAGGGAAGAACCACTGCTGCTGTTTGCCCAAGACCAGATGCAGCGGAGCACAAGGCAACAAGCAACGCAGTCTACTGCTGCACGAGCCCACCCACCTCGTCCCCCTGTTGCTCCCTTGTCGCAGACGTCAATAGTGCCAACTTTGTCGGTGCTTGCATCGTTGCTATTGGGCCGCTGTAGCTGGTGCATGGCGAATTTCATCAGCTTAGTTGACAATCGGCAAAATTACAGCAGACTCACAGAGTAAAGTAGAGCATTCTCAAACGAGCAGGTCTCCTTCCTTCACAAGCGGTCGTGGGGAAAGTGGCCCAACTACACTAGTTGCAACGCACCGTGCTGCAACTACTGCTTCAAGGCAATTCCATGAGCAAGCACAACCAAGTTTCCTTTTCTGCGTGCATTAAGATTTGCATGCATTAATATTTTAGAAAACTATTGAACGCTTACTTGTTCCTCCGCACCCGAC
>NW_024012264.1:0-950 GCF_000499745.2 Eimeria mitis | reverse complement strand
GAGGCGAGGCGCGGATTTTCGTGGTCCCCGCTTGATGTGCAACAGAGAGTGAGTTCAATATCTAGACTACAACAAGAGGGGAGCTAAGTGCGTGTCGAGCAGACGCACCACAGCCCATGTGGGATTAGTATTCACCGACGTTTAATATGATGCAACGGTGTGATGCTTGGGTGCAGCCTGGATTAGAAATTTTGGCTTTTCGCGCTAGTCGGGAGTGGCGGGAGAAAATTTCGCAGAGAGGTTGGCTGTGCACGAGAAGTCTTAGGAGATGCGGGTAAGGTCTGGATCTTTCAATCGAGCAAATTGGAATCGCTGGTGGAAAACTCCGGTGCTCTACGAAGGAGTCTGGAAATCTGCTGTCGTGTGCAATATTGTTATGAATTTAGAAAGAGCGTTCTTCGATGAGCTTTTTTCTGCAACCAGTCGCCTGGCAGAATCTTTCATTTTAACTCAACTTCATTCGCTGATATGCAAATCATGGATCGAACCAGGTTTCGCAACTGAGCCACTGCGTCGTGCAACAGGAAGTACGCTTGGTTCCTAGGTCGGGGGGAAGAAGAGAAATGCAGGCACAGAGGCGAAGCCTCCTGCTCCCACACAAATGTAACAGCACGCAATACACTAAAACGATAAATATACTGCAACGCCAGGGAGCGGGGCTAGATGTTTTTCAGCTCGTACGCCTGATGTACTGAAGTAAAGTGAACTGCAGAGCCACCTGATGAGACTGAATGTTTATTCGTCTGCGAGCGACAAGTGTCTCGACGTGAGTGAGTCAAGCGACTAACTGCGGATGCGAAATCACCTTCTTTGGAAAATTGTGTGTTTGCCATATTCACAGCAAGTGTGTAGCTTATCAGCGTGGCTGGCCAGCTCCACGTGGATATGCACAATTGTCGGGATGCCAGGGTGTCGGGCGTTAAAGGTGCTGCTGCGGTTTGGAGCCCCCC
>NW_024012263.1:0-951 GCF_000499745.2 Eimeria mitis | reverse complement strand
TCGGATGATGGAGCTAGGTCCAGCAATGGTCTCGGGCACCTGGCTGGCGAAAGGATGCTGTTGCTGGGGCGGCAGTTTTAGTCCCTGCTGTTGCTGCAGCTCCAGCTCGTGGCGCTGGACGTGCATGCGCTGTTCCACCGGCTGATTGCTCGAAGCGGTTTCGATGGTGCGACTGAGCGCCCTTGCTAACCCCCCGAATCGTCGCTTATTTTTCTGTATCTGCGCCGTGTATGGCATCCTGTAATTAAAATTTCTGCGTCTGTGACTGGGCTCGACAAGGCCGAAATAATGAGCCTCTGCTTGTACCCTCTCCACCCAGGTGTTCGCAGCCACGTCGGCTTTGAGCCTTCCTTTCCCAACGTTTAGTGCGTACAGAAGCACTTTGACGGCTCGTTTGCTTACCTCTTCGGGTACCGGAAGGGCCCTTCCTACCCAAGGCTGCAGCTCCCCTAGAGCCTTACAACACTGCGCAATTCTATACGCGCAGATGCTTGCTTCCATAGCCAGCTCCGAAAGGTTTGGTTCTGATTGGGGAGTTCTAAATCGATACAAGAGCTTTAATTGTTTCTTGCATTTCTCTTGATCACTACAATTCTCGCCAGGACTACATAGTTGTTCCAGACCCTGCCACCCCTTCTTCAAAATGAAATTCACTGTCTTCTGCCGCTCCACCTCCACCTCGGGAGTTGCGTACACCCCACACAAAACCAACTCCTGTGTGCTGATTCTCACCAGCATAGCAAGCAACCTGTCTCTATCTCGAGCAGGTAGATATGGCATCGTTTGCATCCCCAGAATCATGAGACCCCTCAACGCTTCTAGTGTCTGCAAAGCCACATATTCTCCTGTCTCCGCTGCTGGGATTTCATCCCATCTTTCCTCTTCATCGCCTTCATCCTCCCGTCCGTCTGCCCCATCTTCAGAGCATTCCTCCAGCCACTTGTCCTCCAA
>NW_024012262.1:0-951 GCF_000499745.2 Eimeria mitis | reverse complement strand
ATAGCCCGCGAGCTCCTTGACTATCGAATTGGCGCTAAGACCGGCGCATGTCAGGTGCGCTGATTGACACGCAATAATGCAACGCACTATACAGAACAGCAAGCGGATATGCAATGGTATGACACGCAATGATGCAACGCAATATACATAACAGCAACCGTATATGCATTCTCTCACTAGCTCGTCTTTGTGCATGTTGCGGCATTCATTGTGCAACAGACCCTGGCTCCGGCACGGAATGCAGAGTGTTTGGTGCGGGACAACGACGTGACGTTGCAGACTCGAGCCCGGATGGGCGAAGTGTGCCCCTACTGTCACTCGGATGAAATACCCGTAGTGGCAAATGCCTCTTCGAAGACTTCACTGAAGGTTGCAGACAGTGGCGGCAAGTCGGCAGCAACAGGCAAACAAGGAACAGGCGAGAGGCCACAGAAGAGCCAGCCGCAGGGACAACAAACAATCCAGGCAACAGACGTGGCAGGAAATGAGCAAGCAATGCCTATCTGGGGAGAGCAGGTCGTGCACTGTGACGGATGTGATAGACCCTGCCATCTCCGATGCATCTTCGGGGCTCATAGTGCCGACAGGAGTCTGCATGCGCAGCACCAGGAGCCAGAGAACGGGGCACAGGAGCAGCATCAGCAGCAGAAAGACCTTCAGGAGGGGAATCGTGAGAGGGACGAACGGCGGCAGCAAGAACAACTGCAAGAGCATCGGGAGGAGGGAAAACAGCAGCATAAGGATTCCCCAGAGCATGTTGAGAAGCCGCTGCACAGAGACACATCCGCATCGATTCAAGAACCTAAAGATCCGTGCAACTCTTCAGGGGGATCAAATGACGCAATTCTTGGGGCCCCACAAGCAACGCAGCCCTTCCCCCCGTTCGGCGTTATTCGGACAGGCGAGACTGTGGATGACGTCTACCGTTGGTTCGTTGAGGGGGACTGCAAG
>NW_024012261.1:0-951 GCF_000499745.2 Eimeria mitis | reverse complement strand
TATATATATACATATAAATATATATATATATATATATATATATATATACAAACAAAACCAGAAAAGAACAGCTGCATGCACGGCGGAGGTGCCTATACACCCCAGCATCAGTTTCTTCCGCTTGAGGGTTTCGTCCTATGCATGCATTGTTTGTAGTTTAATATAATTTAATAAATATAATTATTTTATTTTATTTTATTTTATTTATTTTATTTATTTATTTTATTTATTTATTTTATTTTCTGCTGCAGGCGACTGCGCCGCCACCGTCGCCGTCGGTGCCGTCGCGCCGCAGCACGCTGAGCTCATTGCAGCAGCAAAAGTACCTAAACCCTAAACCCTAAACGCTAAACCCTAAACCCTAAACCCTGATTCTAAACCCTAAACCCTATCTCAAGACTATACCCTTACACCCTAGACGCTGAGCCGTAAACCCTAAACCCTAAACCCTAAACCCTTAAAAAAAAAAAAAAACATCAATAGCTGACGTTTATATGTTTCTCCCCTCTCAGGCAGACAGAGAGACAGATAAAACCCTAAACCCTAAACCCTAAACCCTAATTGAATGAGATGTTTATACACTCTAACCAAAACTAAACATCCTCGTATTGCTGTGTTCGGCCCCCCAAAACTCTGCCCGCAGTTTATCAGGGTTTAGGGTTTAGGGTTTAGGGTTTAGGGTTTAGGGTTTAGGGTTTGTTGTGCAGGAGTGTTTAGAGGTGGCTATACGCTCCGTTAAACCAGGAAAGCCGATAGGAGAAGTAGGCAAAGTCATTCAGTGAGTTTAGGGTTTAGGGTTTAGGGTTTAGGGTTTAGGGTTTGGGGTTTAGGGTTTAGGGTTGTGGTTGTTTGTGTATTTTATTTTTCATTTGTTGCGGTTTGTCTTTGTCTCCTGGCGACCCCATTAATATATATATATATATATATATATATATATATATATATATATCA
>NW_024012260.1:0-951 GCF_000499745.2 Eimeria mitis | reverse complement strand
TCCTGCTCGAGCGAGAGCAAAGCAAGCAAATATTCTGCTCGTAGTAAGCTTATGTTTCATGAACAAGTCATTCCTCTAGGTCTCTCCAGAGCCGGTGGAGAAGGATGCTTCTACAGTGAGCACGTACCCCATGGCGCCATAGCATATGTCGAGGACAATGCGGCTGCTGGTCTGCGAACCCAGGTAGCCGGCCCTGGTGATGCGCCTTCAGCGAGTTGCACGTAAATCCATTCGGGTGCGTCACGTGTGCCTTCGGACTCGTATGTGGGACAGACGGAGGGAGCTCCAGGGGAATTCAAATGTCTCTCTCGCATTTCATGCTGCTCACACATATTGGGGGGCACAGGTCTGCCTGGGCCTCTCTGTATGTCCGTCGAGACACGCCTCAACGGTAGCTGTGAAGAGCTAGGAAGGAACCTAGCTTGGGACTCCAAGCTTTTCTCCATCTTGGTTGTTCAGCAGAAAGAGGTTCAGCCTGAGAAATACAAAACTCAACAAGCGCACAGGCTTTGTAGCCTTACCTCCGGTAGGGACAACGGAGCCAATGCGGAGGCAGCCGCCGCCGACTGCAACCGGTCACGGAATGCAATATAACCCAAATTAGCGCAAGCAGCAGCTTACCCGTTAAATCATTCAGCGAGTTTAAAGTAAAATTGGTGGACTTACGTGCGGAACCGGTAATCCCCCTTTCTGTATGCCTCGTTTGTGTGAGCAATCGACGGCCGACGCAACAGCGATCTCCGTAAGTAAGGAATATGGCTTCGGAAGTAGAATTCTGAAGCTTGTAGGCAAGTTCCCTCTAAAAGCCTACCCAATATAGTTTTTACTCTACCTGAAACCGGATTCAGCACTTTCCCTGTTGCAACTTATCACGCCGCACACTCACTGATTTGTCCACCGTGGCAAAGCCAACCACTCGGAACGCAGGGCATCGCACTAGACAGCTTGGTA
>NW_024012259.1:0-952 GCF_000499745.2 Eimeria mitis | reverse complement strand
GAGAAAACCAATTCTTGCTTGGTGGTTCGCTGGACACAGCAGGATAAGCTCCAGTTCACTCCGCTGTCCCCCTGATGCCAGCGTGTCTGGTTTAGAGTGTGGACCCAGTCCGATTGTTTCCGATGAGCAGTGCAGTGAGGTATTCCAACCTAACGGACTGTCCCTCAATCGACTGAAAGGTCAATAATACACTCCATGTCGAATGCTATATCTACTGCCTGCTCTTTCTCAGTAAGCATTCTAATACAACTAGCACATAGCAGTGCCCCAGCACTACAAGCCCCCCTTCGTTACAAGCCTTAACAGTATAAAGAATCCGTTACCTTATCATCATTCCTCAGTAGCAACGCTAAATGAGTTCTAAAACGTTCGAAGCGTTTTGTGGCTTTTTCCTTCATGTACCGCATAGACGAAATTTTTGCAGACGAATGGCTGGCACGAGTCACACGTTCTTACCGGCTCGCGATAGATGCCGCCATTGGACCCAGTGGGCATTGTTCAATGGGCCGTACCCCAGCCCACTTTTTATCAATTAATCCATCTAGCAGACACAAAATTATTATTTATTGGTCTTCCCTCTTCGTCTCCACCTGCTTTGTAGGCTCTCCGCCGAAATGCTTCCAGGCTGATGGAGCCGCAGCCACGGGGATCCACCGGAACGCTCGGGTTTTCGCGGAATCCGTCCTGCGTCTTTCAAGCATTTTAGAATTTCATTGAGTTTTTCATATTTCTATTCGTTCTGAAATGGAACGTTCCTTCTCCTCCGCCCGTCCGAAAGTCGAGTTTAATCGAGCCGTCCTCACTGCGCGAAGAAGTCCTGCGATGATGTTTCTTGCTTCATACGTGGATGCCATTTAATCGTTGCTGCTTACCTGTACTCGGACCATATTTTCCGCGCCGAACGAATAATTTGCTCTATCTGCGTGGGAATACGAGTGGAGCAGATTTCTAC
>NW_024012258.1:0-952 GCF_000499745.2 Eimeria mitis | reverse complement strand
TTTGGCTGCACGCTGGAGCAGACCTCGCCATGCCTCGTCGAGAGCTGCGCATTGAATTGATGGTATGGATGCATTGGCCTTTCGACTGACTATTGCTCAATTGGGACTGCACCGCCCCCTACTGGCTGAAAGTATCTGGAGGGGCTGACAACTGGCTCTCTTTCTGCCTCCAGTCAGTGCGTTGTGTGCATCATATTGAATGTAATGGGTGTGATAATTGACGCTTCGGAAACGCGTGCAACTTTAGCCCCGCCTCGCGGAATTCCTCTGGGATCTTCAGCCTGTGCGTCTTTTGCGCTTCGATGGTTTGGGGCTTGTGTCGTCATCGTGTTGCTGGTAGAAATGGTTAAGTTTGTCTCCTTTTTTGTTTGCTTCAAACACAGTTATCCTGGTGCGTGTTGAAAGTAGGTTAGGGTTTAGGAATACTTCGACTCTGAGGCTGAAGTGCCCGAATTAATCGCAATTTGACTATGTTGCGCATGTTGATCGGTTGAAGGCAAAGCGAGGAATTTTCCCAGGCGTTACAAATATCAGTGTTGGCATCACCTGGCAGCAGAGTGTGGCTATGACTCAGATGATGCGGCGCACGGATTGGGCGTAGCCACCGAACGGTCCGGTGGCCTGGTGCCTTCCCGCATTGCTCCAATGTAATGTGATGAGTTGGGTTTTAGCGTGTGCGTCCGCTGCGTGGTTTGGGCATACATAGCAAGGGAAGCAGACTGTGGCTGTTTGCATTTGCCTGAGGGTCAGTTGGACCAAAGTGGCCACCTCGTGTTGGGCAGGTCTGTGTGCCAAGGTGTTGTTGAAGGATTGAGGCGATACGGTCACTCTCCTAGTTCTTGCGTGATATTTGGCGACTTCTGCGCGCAGTGCTGCTGGTTCGCCTTCCGACAGTGCGTGACAGTCGGACGTTACAGGGGCAAAACGTAGCATTATTGGAAGATGTCACTTT
>NW_024012257.1:0-952 GCF_000499745.2 Eimeria mitis | reverse complement strand
AGCAATAGTAGCAGCAGCAGCAGCAGCATTAGTAGCAGCAGCAACTGCAGCATTAGCAGCTGCGGCAGCAACAGCAGCAGCTAAGGGCCTGCTGCGGAGACAGTAGAAGCAATAAAAGGAGACAAGAGGAGATAGGAGACAGTAAGAGGCAAAGGGAGACAAAAGGAGACAGGAGGAGACAGCAGAAGAGACAAAAGGAGACAATAGAAGAGACAAAAGAACCAAGAGGAGACAAAAGGAGACAGGAGGAGATAGGAGGAGACAAAAGGAGACAGTAGAAGAGACAAAAGGAGACAGGAGGAGACAGGATGAGACAAAAGGAGACAAAAGAAAACAGAAAAGGAGACAGTGGAGGAGACAAGAGGAGACAGTAGAACAGACAAAAGGAGACAGAAAAGGAGACATAAAAGGAGACAGTAGGAGACAGAAAAGGAGACATAAAAGGAGACAGAAAAGGAGACAGAAAAGGAGACAGAAAAGGAGACAGAAAAGGAGACAGTGTGTGTTTACAGCTGTTCTCTCTTCTGTATTTCCTCTGCTTGCTGCTGCTTTCTTTGGTTCCGCCCATGGAGGCCCCTGCAGCTGCAGCAGCTGTCTCTTTCTATTATAAACCCCGACGGTAGTTTGCTGCTGCAGCAGAGGAAACAAAGCGTCTCCTTCTCCTGCTGCAGTTGCTGCAGTTGCTGCTGCTGCTGCTGCTGCTGCTGTCTCCTCTCTATCTCCAGTGTCTCCTCCAGGCAGCAGCAAACGACGACGCACCCACACCCTGCAGTCTTCTGTTACATCTTTTATAGCGTGAGCTGACACCGTCATCACCTGGCTGCTGCAGCTCCTGCTGCTGCTGCTGCTGCTGCTGCTGCTGCTGCTGCTTTTGGGTAATATGCTTGGGGGGGGGCCCCCAGGGTCAGACAGCAGGGGCCCCCATGTTGCAGCAAACCACTCCTCTTCTAGC
>NW_024012256.1:0-953 GCF_000499745.2 Eimeria mitis | reverse complement strand
TGCGTTGTGTGCAGGCAGGGAGCGCACAGCGCGGCTGCTCACAACTGCCGTCTTGTGCTCGTGTGTGTATATGTTGCATGTATTGAATTGTTGCTTTTCCGGTTCGTATGCTTTTGTTGAGCTGAAAATATCTATATGTGTATCTGCGTGCGGTGTATCGACAGGTCAGCGCATCCACTTCATCCTGTGGTCTCCTGACTGCGCCCCCGTGAAGCCCCGCATGATCTACTCTTCTTCAAAGGATGCCCTGGGCAAGAAGTTGGAGGGGACGATGGCCACCACTCTGGAGGCTCACGAGCTGAGCGACCTCAGCGTGCTTACCTAAACGACCTGCAGCGACGAGAGCAGCAGCAGCAGCAGCTGTGTCAGTGGGTGCTGCTGTTGTTGCTGGGCTTGCAGCGGGAAAGGGAGATAAGAATAAGAGATTAAAGGAGAGTTGAATTGGTGTTATGATCATGATGCGCTCGGTTGATAGAGCTGTTAGTGTTGTTGTTTCTTACTTCGTCTCCCCGGCCCCTCGCAGTGTCTATACGGCTGCTGCAGGCAGTCGCCACAGACTCTGCTGATCTCATCGGTGTCCTCTGCAGGGCAGCTAAATGATCAGAAGAAGCAAACAACAATTAAATGAAACGATAAATAAATGAAACAACAAACAAACCGAAATACACAAGCAGGCACAGGCACAGAAGCATGCAAACTAGCAAAAGTTAGTATATTGTAATATAGATTTAACAGTGTCAGTAGTATTACAGAGCTGCTCCCCATGTAGTGTCTAGACAAAGGGGATGGGGTGTACGTAGAATATGCTTTAGAGGAGAACAGGGAGAGAAAGATAGAATTAGAGAAACTGAGGGGGGAGAGAGAGAGGGAGGCAGCAATATATATTATTTATTAATATATTACGCATCTATACTTCATAGTGTATTAGCAGACGAACAAAATAAATTAGGAAA
>NW_024012255.1:0-954 GCF_000499745.2 Eimeria mitis | reverse complement strand
GGGGGGGGGGGGGGGGGGAGAAAGCAGTGGAAAGCTGGGTTTAAATTAAGTGTCTTTCATGAATTTGAGGGAATTAAAGAAACTAAAGAAGAATAAAGAAGAATAAAAAGAGAAATATACAGAAAGAAAAAAGAAGAGCACGCAAAGTTTCGTCGGCGGAGCTGAAACTGAGCAAGATTGTACTA
This sequence comes from Eimeria mitis, assembly GCF_000499745.2. Classification (NCBI taxonomy): domain Eukaryota; phylum Apicomplexa; class Conoidasida; order Eucoccidiorida; family Eimeriidae; genus Eimeria; species Eimeria mitis. The sequence goes on along the minus strand of NW_024012255.1, from coordinate 769 downwards.
CCGACTATAATGCCTATAAAGCCTCCTATTGATATAAATGAGTGAAACTTGAACTCTAAATACAAAAATATTATTTATTTTCTCATTTTATACAAAAAAAGTTTAATATTCATATACCAACAAACACCGCCGCTGCATGTGAACCAGCAGCCAGGCAGTTCACATAAACGACCGTACACCTGAAACCTGAATAGGGTTTCCTTAGCCTCAGCCTTCTCCAATCTATAGAGTAATAAAGAATAAAAACCCCAAAAAAATAAAGTAATTAATATAAAATAAAACAATTAAAAACAAGCATTGACCACGATATTTATTTTTTTTTTTCATGTTTCTGTTGCGTCCTGCATATCCTATACGCCGTTCAAGTTGCCTGGGGGTGGGGCCCCACCGGGTGTATAGAGATCATACCTTCTCGGCCTTTTGGCTATGATCAAGTGTAGTATCTGTTCTTATCAGTGTGACAACTGATATGGATCCAACTGGATCCAAAATGTCACAAAAATTTTTGTTAGGGGAAGGTGAATCCTAGAGCTTGCTCTTGTTCCCTTCAAGCGTTGCCTGGCCCTCACACACTCGGCCTGAGCGGCGCACCCATCCGACCCTTCGGGGTTAACAATACTTTATATTTTTTTGTTTATATATTTATTATATGTATGTTTTCTATACTTTATGTATGTTTATCCTTTTTTCTGACCCCTTCATCGTCCTTGTTCGCATTCCTTTCCTATATCTCTCGGTTTGTTTTGTATAGCTACGTGCGCCTTCGTTA
>NW_024012254.1:0-954 GCF_000499745.2 Eimeria mitis | reverse complement strand
GAGCCATGCCAAGAGACCAGCTGGTTTTAGGGTTTAGCGTATTAGCGTTTTAGGGTTTTAGGGTTTAGGGTTTAGAGTGTTTAGGGTTTGTGTTTTAGGGTTCAGGGTTTAGGGTTTGTTGTTTATTGCCTATTGTTTATTGTTGAGCGTTTAGGGTTTGTGCTTTGTTGTTTATTGTGTACTATCAATTGTTTATTATTTATTATTAAGGGTTTAGGGTTTAGGGTTTAGGGTTTGTGTTTTTCGTTTATCGTCAATCTTTTGGGGTTTATCCTTTGCCGTTTATTTTTTTTTCTATTTATGGTTTAGGGTTTAGGGTTTGTGGTTTAGGGTTCAGGGATTGTGGTTTAGGGTTTGTTGTTTACGGTTTAGGGTTTAGGGTTTAGGGTTTAGGGGTTGTGATTTAGGGTTTAGGGTTTATTGTTTAGGGTTTGTGGTTTAGGGTTTAGGGATTAGGGTTTGTGGTTCAGGGTTTAGGGATAAGTGTTTGTGGTTTAGGGTTTGTGGCTTAGGGTTTAGGGCTTAGGGATAAGTGTTTATTGTTTAGGGTTTGTGGTTTATGGATTAGGGTTTGTGGTTTAGGGTTTGTGGTTTAGGGTTTAGGGTTTAGGGTTTAGGGTTTGTGTGTGTGTATAGGATTAGAGGAGCTGCGTGCAACGAGCAACCTGTTGCGGTGTATAGGGAGCTGTTGTGTATATTTATATAAACTAAAAAAGCTAATACTATCATATAATAAAATAGAGAGAATAGAGGGTTTAGATTGTCTACCTAGTTTATATTTATTATCTCTTAGTCACAATAAAATAAAAACATTGGGGTGTATAGGGAGGTGCAGAAGCATAAAAATTTTATCTCTTTGTAGCAACAAAATAGAGAGTTTTAGCGAGCTGTCTCCTCTTCTTTCTCTCCCTTTTCTTTCTTCTCTCTCAATAAAAAACAACCCTATCTCTGCTT
>NW_024012252.1:0-955 GCF_000499745.2 Eimeria mitis | reverse complement strand
CTCGTCGTTTGTCTTTGGCGCCGTGGTGTTGCAGGTCACGACATACCCCGCAAGAATATACGAGGTTTTTCCAGTGGCCATAGATGCAAACACCAATCAGCACGCAGCGAAGCACGCAAAACTACCCGGGCACAACTGTCAAGTCTGGCGAGAGCCCTTGCTATCCTGCATTGAGGATATCAGTAAGAAACTGCGTTGGCAAGCATGCGCGCTGCAGCTGCAGTGTTGAGGCCACAGATATTTTTACTTCTCCAAGGCCACGCCGCCACCCCCTAGGTTCACCAGGTGATCAAAGAGTGCTCTGCCCCCCCGCCCTGTCTTGCTGCGGAAACTTTGAGGATGCATTGCGCGCCGCTCGCCGAGGGTGCGCTGTGGAGATCTGAGCAGTTATCCACTATCTCCTCATGGTGTTGCCCCTCTAGATAAACAAATATTATGCCGGGTGTAAACTACAAGACAAAGCTGCACCTGCAGTGTACCCAAATTGGCTGCTGGGGGAGCTTATAAGCGGACTCGTATCCGGAGAAGTTGCGCCTGTAGATGAAATGATATTTATTCCACTTTCTGGTGGCATCAGTGAAGTTGAAGGGTAGAGAACCTTTTTCCGTTATTTATTTTGCGCGTTTGTATGCGCGGTTTGTTATATAAGATGTTCTGTCAAAAGGCAGTGGATGGATGTAGACCTAAGCGGATGCCTGCTAGTGAGAACCAAGCAAATGCTCAAGAGCTGTCTGCGGTGTTGGTGGACACATCGAGCTGGGGATCGTCTCTGCTTACATATGGGATCCCCGACGAGACTGCTCGGGCTTAGCCGTGGGCTGCACTGTTGTGCTGCACCAGAGCTAAAACTAAGAAGACGAAAGCTCACGCAGAGCAACTGATTTCACCCGCAGCCCCCAGGCATTCTGAGCGCAGCAGCTCAAGGGTCTGAGGCCGCTGAGGAGAGGAGCCGGCG
>NW_024012250.1:0-956 GCF_000499745.2 Eimeria mitis | reverse complement strand
TTTTTTTTTTGTTTCTCTGTTTGTTCTTTTATCTATCACAAGAAAAAACCGAGCAGCTGTCTCCTTTTGCTGCTGCATCTGCATTTGCAGCAGCAGCAGCAGCAGCAGCAGCAGCAAACTGTCTCCTTTTGCTGCCGTCTGTCTCTTCTCTGCAGCATAACTGTCTCCTTCGAGCTGCTGCAGTCGGCGCTGCTGCTGCCTGCAGCTCCCCCCGGGTTGCTGCCGCTGCTGCTCGCGCTGCGGCCTTTCGTAGAGGCTTGGTCAGAAGCAGCAGCAACAGCAGCAGCAGCAGCAGCAGCAGCAGCAACTGCAGCAGATGCTGCAGCAGGTGCTGCAGCAGAAGCAAACAGAGATACAGCAGCAGCAGACACTGCAGCAGCAGATATGCAGCAGCAGCAGCGTTCTAACAACGAGCAGCACGAACTCCCCAGGAGCGGCTCCCAGTGCAGCAGCAGCAGCAGCAGCAGTAGCAACTGCAGCAGCAGCAGCAGCAGCAGCAGCTGCTGCTGCAGCTGCTGCAGCAGCGGAACACTGTTGCTGCAGCAGCAGCATGGCAGCAGCAGGTACCGGTCGCATGCATATCTATCTAGGATTCTGCTGCTGGTGGAGGCAGCAATACCTTCTCTTGCTGCAGCAGAAGCAGCAGCAGCAGCTGCTTTGCTGCTGTCTTCTCCCTGCTGCTTTCTCTTCTCTAGACCCCCGCTGCTGCTGCGGGTGCTGAAGGTGGCGCTGCTGCTGGGGCGGACAGACTTGCAGCTTGCTGCTGCTGCTGTTGCTGTTATGCACAGATGGCTGCAGCAGCAGCAGCAGCAGCAGCAGCAACAGCAGCAGCAGCAGCAGCAGAACAACTGGGGGGAGAAGCTGCTGCAGGAGACTCTTCCTTTGCTGCGCCCCTTTCTGCTGTCTCCTTTTGGGGTTGAGCTGTTGTCTGCTTCTTCTCCTGCTGCTCTGCTGCA
>NW_024012249.1:0-956 GCF_000499745.2 Eimeria mitis | reverse complement strand
TAAACCCTAAACCCTAAACCCTAAACCCTAAACCCTAAACCCTAAACCCTAAACCCTAAACCCTAAACCTGTGCATTGAGAGGAAATACCTTTCATGGTTTGTTCTGTATCAGCGACTTCGTTGTCTATTTGTTTGGTGATATGTTTTTGTTGCAATACAAGTTGCTGCTGCTGTTGCTGCTGCTGCTGCAGCTGCTGCTGCAGCAGCTTGCTTTCGTTTGCTTCTTGCTGCTGCAGCTCCTTCAGCTGTCTTTCTAATTCTGCTGCTGCTCCCTTTCTCCACCTTTCTTTGTCTTTCAGATCATCCTTGAGTGATTGCAGCTGCAGCAAAGACAAACACAAACCCTAACTGCTGCTGCTGCTGCTGTTGCTGCTGCTGCTGCTGCTGGTGTTGCTGCTGCTGCTGCTGCTGCTGAAGGAGCGGATGCAGCAGTTGCTTCGACGCGTGCTGCTGCAGCAGAGGCAGCAGAAACTGCTGCTGCTGCTGTTGTGCAGTAGCCTCAACTGCAGCAGCAGCAGCAGCAGCTGCTGCTGCTGCTGCTGCAGCAGCAGCAGGGAGGCATGTAGCAGCAGCACACCCCGCTTCTGGCTGCCTTTCTGCTTCTTTGAGCCTAAACACTAGGCGCCAACGAATAAACCCTAAACCCTAAACCCTAAACCCCTAACCTTGGGGCGCAAACCCTCAACCTTTAGGTCTGTAGTAGGTGTATGTTAACGAGTATTCTCTGTTCAAGGGTTTAGATTCTAGGGTTTAGGGTTTAGGGTTTAGGGTTTATCTTGGGTTGCGTTTAAGGATGCTTTGCTACCTGAGGGTTTAGGGTTTATCTTTCCTTGTGTTCAAGTGTTCTTTGTTCTCTGCTTCCTTATGGTTTAGGGTTTAGGGTTTAGGGTTTAGGGTTTAGGGTTTATCTTTCCTTGTGTTCAAGTATTCTTTGTTCTCTCAAGGCCTCAAATGT
>NW_024012248.1:0-956 GCF_000499745.2 Eimeria mitis | reverse complement strand
CCTGCGTTTCAAGCGTCGCAGCGAGGCGCTTGTTTCGGGAGAAAAGAAAAAAAGAAAAAAAAAAAAAAAAGAAAATAAAGAAGAAGATGAAGCAGGGCCTGTAGTAGCTGATCTCCCCCCAGAGCTAGCAAACGATCCTGCTGCTGTTGCTGCAGCAGCAGCAATTCAGGGGGGCAAGCATACATCTGCTGCTGCTGCTGCTGCTGCTGCTGCAGCAGCAGCTGCTGCAGCAGATAGTAGTCCGTCCCCAGCAGCAGCTGCAGCAGCAAGTGGAGATACACCCCAAGAAGAAGAAAATGAAAAAGAAAAAGAAAAAGAAGGTACAGAGAAAAACACACAAACATACAGCAGCCCGAGTTGCAGCATAGACCTTTTTTTCTTTTTTTTTCTTTTTTTCTTTTTTTCTTTTTTTTTTCTTTTTGACATTCTTTCTTTTTTTTGTGTTTTGTAGTGATGTTTTTTCTGGGGTTTAATATTCTTTTTCTTTTTTATTTTTTTTTTTGATCCTTTTTCTCCTTTTTATTGTTATTTTTTATTTTTTGTTATAAAATTCTTATTCGTTTTCGTATTCTTACTTCTTTATTTATTTATTTATTTAAAATTTATTTTTTCTTTTTTCTGTTTGGCAACCCTCTTGAGCATCGATGATATTTCCGGTGTATATACAGCTGTGTGTATGTGCTGCAGCATCCGCATCCCCATCATCATCAGCAGCAGCAGCAGCAGCAGCAGCAGCAGCAGCAGGAGCAGCAGCAGGAGGAGAGGATGACGTTCATGCATTACTAGCCGAAGCAAACCCCAATTGGACTCAGGCTGAAAAAGCATTTTATTTAGCTAGAAAAGCAAGACAAGCAGAAAGAGTTAAAAAACAACTACAACTCACACATAGACAAAGAATGGATAAATTCAATCAACATCTGGCTTCTCTCTCAGAACGTAAGTTTTTTTTTTTTTTT
>NW_024012247.1:0-957 GCF_000499745.2 Eimeria mitis | reverse complement strand
AAAAAGATGCAGAGCCATGCTTGCTGCTGTACGTACACAGCAGCAGCAGCAGCAGCAGCAGCAGCAGCAGGAAGCAGCAGCAAGAACTGGTGGTGCTGCTGCTGTTGGCCGCAAGCGCTGCAGCCACCAAAAGAAGTAAAATATAGAGAAAGAAAGAGAGAAAGAAAAGAAAGAAAAAAGAAAAGAGACAGATAAAGGAGACAGAAACAAAAAGATAAATACAGATAGAGACAGAAAGAGACAGAAAGAGACAGAAAGAGAGAATATATAGAAAGAGATAGAAAGAGAGAGACAAAGACACAGAGAGAGATAGATATAGAGAGATAAAGTAAAGGAGACAGAGAGAGAGACAGACAGAGAAAGAAAGAGAGACAAAGAGACAGAGAGATAGAGAGAGATAGAGAGATAGACAGATAAAGTAAAGGAGACAGAGAGAGAAAGAGAGAGACAGAAGAAAACAGAAAGAGACAGAAGGAGACAGAAACAAACACAGAAAAGAAACAAAGAGAAAAGGAGACAGAAAGATAGGCGGAGACAGCTAAATAAGGAGATAAGGAGACACATAGATAAAGAGACAGAAAAAGAGATAGAAACAGAGAAAAAAAGAGAGAAAGAGAGACAGAAAAAAAGAGAGAAAGAGAGACAGAAAGAGAGACAGAAAGAGAGACAGAAGGAGAGAAAGAGAGAGAGAGAGAAGGAGAGAAAGAGAGAGAAGGGGAGACAGAAAGAGAGAGAAAGAGAAAGAAAGAGAGAAAGAAAAAAAAGGAGACAGCTAGATAGAATAAGGTTTATATTGGTGTTGATGGCTGCATGCAACAGCTGTGTTATTTGTGTGTTTATATGTATTTGTTTGTTTTCTCTTTATAGAGAAGAAAACCCTAAATAATTTTTGCTTTTGTTTGTGTTTATTTTTATTTTGTTTTGTCTCTATACTGCAACTACAGTGTACGTACACCT
>NW_024012246.1:0-957 GCF_000499745.2 Eimeria mitis | reverse complement strand
GCGAGTCACTGCAGAAGGTGTACCGCTCAGCATACACACAGAGCCACATACGGGTGCTGTAGAAAGCGAAACAAATAAACTGAATTCTTCAGCAGCAGCGCCAGAGGAATACCTGAACAACGGCTCAGGCGATGATGAGAAAGCCGCAGTTTTCTTTGCTGTGAAAGGATGCCCCACCGCCAGCAACGATATGCTGGTTAGATACTGAATGACTTATTATCTCTTTCTAAATAAACTGTAACTAGAGGCATTGAGTTCTCCTGCAGGCTGAAGTAATAGCAAGCCCTCTGTACATGCATTGCCTGTCCCTCACCATAATCTCTGCTTCCCCCGTTGGCTGTACTGCTCTCGCGTATAGGTTTCTATGCATGTTTCTTGGTGTGTATGCTTCTCTGTGTCTTTGATTCTATCCCCTCTCTCACATTCCCTCTCGTATGTACCTCTGTTTATATCTCTGGCTCCGTCTGCCCCGGTGCGGGGCCGCGTTCATCTTAATAAGAGGCATATCTGTGCACTTCTGATGTGTGTCGTTGTGTATTTCAGTCTGTGTACTTCTCTCTGTGTTTCTCTTTCTCTTCTTGCCTGTATTGGGTATTTGCTGCATGAGTTGCTGCTGCATTTTCAGGTGAAAAAAGGGGAATATGAGGGAGGTTTCTCAATATGGGAGTGTACGTGGGACCTTTTGGGTTTCTTACAAAAGGAAGAGAAAGCGAAAGCTAAACAAGTTCGTGTTCTGCTTACCAGTGGCCATGTGCTGGACCTGGGTGCGTCATCTGGCTGCGAATGCTTCTCTGTATATCCTTAATTTTTTTTCTGTGCTTCATGCAATACATCAGCTCAAATATTTACAAAACAGAAACAGAAAGAATTCACGATCGCGTATCTTTTTCTGTTTTCTTTATGTTTCATCGTGAACACAAAGAAGCTGTTCTGCTTGCAGGATGCGGCCATGGCTTG
>NW_024012245.1:0-958 GCF_000499745.2 Eimeria mitis | reverse complement strand
GAAGAGACGGGTTAGGGGGAGAACCACTTGCTGCTGCTGCTGCTGCTGCTGCTGCTGCTGCTGCTGCTGCTGCTGCGCTGCTGCTGCTGCTGCTTCGTCGCATGCAAGGAGACCGTAAGTTAGATGGCGGAGGCCAAAAGGGCCCCTCGCGTTTCTCTCTGCTGCAGCAGCAGCAGCAGCAGGCAGCAGTTGCTGCAGCACAGCAGCAACGTTTGCTGCTCCCTCCTCATGAGCCTCAAGCCCGTCAGCAACCAACACCACAGCTGTATTCCTGCTGCTGCTGCTGCTGCTGCTGCTGCTGCTGCTGCTGCGCTGCAGCGCCTGCGCCAGACGCAGGCCTAGAAGAGGAGCCGTAAAGGCGGAGACAGCATCATCTGCTGCGGGGTGTACATACACCACCTTCAGCTGTATCTGCTGCTGCTGCTGCTGCTGCTGCTGCTGCTGTTGCTGCTGCTGCTGCTGCTGCACCGCGTAGAGGGCTCTGCGCAGCAGCAGCAGCTTCTCCCTGAGAGCAGCAGGAGACATCCCCATACATACGAGCACTGCTGCTGCCCCCACGGTGTCAGCTGCTGCTGCTGCTGTTGCTGCTGCTGTTGCTGCTGCTGTTGCTGCTGCTAGCTGCTGCAGCCACGAAGCAAGACACTGCAGCAGCACCGCTGACTTTCCTGCTGCTCGGGGCCCCTGCAGCAGCAGCAGATCGCCCGCATGCAGCGGCAGCAAACTGTCCAAGGGGGCCCACCCAGACAGCAGCAAGGGTCTGTTGCTGCTGCTGCTGCTGCTGCTGCTGTTGTTGTTCTGCTGTTGCTGCTGCTGGAAGCGCCAGGTTTGTAGGGCGGGGTGGGGACGCTGCAAATCTGCTGCTGCTGCTGCTGCTGTTGTTGTTCTTGTTGCTGCTGCTGCTGCTGCTGCTGCTTCCTGCTGCAGCTGCAGCAGCGCGTCAGCAGCTGACAGCAGCTCA
>NW_024012243.1:0-958 GCF_000499745.2 Eimeria mitis | reverse complement strand
CGGGTGCCGACAGGTGTGTGCGCCGTACTTGTTGGCGAGCTATCGGAAGGGCATGCCTAAGCTTCGTGAGGGTGTGCAGTGTGTATGCGCGTGTTCCCGGCCACGGTGGGGCGAAGCCTTCTCTTGCGTTGTGATAGCACGCTGCTTTGGCCAGGACGTATGCCCATGATAAACTGGTGGCGCTGCGAACACGAAGGCTCGTGCCGCTGGAAACAACAGTTTAGTGCACCTTCGTAGCTGAAACGCATCGTCTCAGCGCGAGTGTCAGCAGGCAAATGTTTCAGCTCACATAAGAGCAGGAATGAACTGTCTGTGTTCGTGATTGGTGCATCCAATATATGAATATGCTGCTGGCAGTTGCTGGAGCATGGTACGCATTGCAAAATCTTAGTAGCATTCCAAGGTAGGGTGCAGGAGGAAACCGGAAGGAGGCCTGCAGTCTGCGCGCGCATGACAGTTGTTAATCTTCCACCAAGAAGCGATTCGAGAAGCGCGCCTCCTTCTGGGAACTGCATGGTTTTGCAGTTGGTGGAAGGTTTGCGTTTGGTTCGTTTTGCCTGGTTTAAATCAGTGCCGGGTGCCGACAGGTGTGTGCGGCGTACTTGGTGCAGAGCTATCGGAAGGGCATGCTTAAGCTTCGTGAGGGTGTGCAGTTTGTATGCGCGTGTTTCCGGCCACGGCCTGACGAAGCCTTCTCTGGCGTTGTGATTGCACGCTGCTTTGGCCAGGACGTATGCCGATGATGAATTGGTGGCGCGGCGAAGGCGAAGCGTCGTGCCGCTGGAAACAACAGTTCGGTGCACCTTCGCAGCTCACACGCATCTTCTTAGTGCCCGCATGGACACGCAGATGTTTCAGCTTGCATGATAGCAGGAATGAACTGCTTGCGTTCGCGATTGGTGCATTCAATATATGAATATGTTGCTGGCAGTTGCTGGAGCATGGCACGCATTGCAAA
>NW_024012242.1:0-959 GCF_000499745.2 Eimeria mitis | reverse complement strand
AGTGCTACTCAACACTTGCATACATCACCGCGGAGTCACTGCCGCTTCCGACCACATATTGCGCTGCCCTCGTCCTGCGACTGCAACTAGCTGAGAACGTCTGCTACACCAGACTCCGTGTGGCGAACGCACCTTGCAGTGCCAGAACACTCCAGTACACAAGTAACAAAACTCCGACTGCTACCGAAGCGAGCTCCCACTCTTTCCCACACTGCAACTCCATACGCCTGCACGCGTGCGGATAAGCATCAATGCCTGTCCTCGTACCCGCTGAAACGCAGCATGATCCATAGCCGTTTCGAGAACATTAATTTAACTCGAGTTCCTCGGAATTGGTGTAAACTGCTCTATTTTTTAAATGCACCGCAACACCCTTGTCTCCTTTTCCTTTGCTTACTTGCTGGTGAAAACAGCGCCCGATCGCAGCGCCAGGGATGACGTCGCCAAGCCGCGGCCTCAACAGCGCCCGAACGAGCTGCATAACCCACAAGATCGCAGATGCAGGGCCCCTAGCTCTCCCTCACCTACTCTGTATAGTCTATCGAGACATAGAGCTTATTCAAGCCAACGCAAACCGGCCACATGCGAACTTAATTTCTACCACAAAACGATCCAGTAGGCTCGATAGGGCGTCCGTGTCGAGTCGTTTCTTGTTGCAAGACCAAAGATAACCGAAAATATTCAAGACGTACTTCACCCATCACAGAGGGTTGTTGTAGATGGTCTGTGGCTCATACGCGTCTGCAAACTGTGTTCAAGCGCTTTGGAGACTTTGTTCTCAGATGCCTCACTTGGAACGAAAATGGGGACAACTCTGTGAATTGCGCCTACTCCAGAGCAATGAACGCCTCCCGTGGCACTCCAACCTCCAACTTCGAAATACAATCAGTCAAACATTCGCAAAGGGGCCTTACTCAAAAAGCAAGACGGTTTAATTAATCCTACCCGACGAGAACCAG
>NW_024012241.1:0-959 GCF_000499745.2 Eimeria mitis | reverse complement strand
CCATAGACAGCAAGCGCCGAAAGGCGTACCCTAAACCCCTACCGTGCAGCTAGAGCACAAACGTGCGGAAGTAGTGTCTTTCAGCTTGTTTATGTACCGTTCGGAGCGGCCACTGTAGGTCCCACCGACCTCTGTGTGGCAATTTCAGGCGACGGATACACTTCCCGACTACCGTCCCATCCACGCTACTCATATTACAGTTTAGCGTGTTACACACCATCCTGCCCTTCACACCATCCTGGCCTTTGCTCGCAAGCAGGAAGCTGCCTATGCTGCAGTGTTCTGCGCATGCTTTGCAGCTATTATCCATACATCCCCGGTGTTGCAATCCCCGCCCCACACGCAACCACACGATTTTGCCTGTCGAAAAGTCTTAATATGCAACCAGGGCCCTAGCATACTGGTGACGCACTGCCTTGGGCAATCCAAAGATTCTGCGTTTTCATGCAATGGATTATGCCAGATCAACTGCTGGCAGCGTATCAATGCTTCGTCCAACATTTGCGAAAATGACACGCGGCCTCAGCGCTATGGGCAGCGCTGTTGCCGACGATGCCTCATTCCTTCCCTTGACACTAGGGCATTTCCTGGAGCATTTCCTGGACCACCAGCCTGGACCGCCATGCAAGGCGCTGTACAAAGCGTTCTAACCGGAAGGTCGCTTCGCCGGGATTCGGGGTAGGCGCCAACTACAGTTGTGATATGCAAGACCGCCACAACATGTACCTGAATCGGATCATCGTTTCAACTGCAAAAACGCTAAACGCTACTCTATCACAGCAGCTCTTGAACCCTCTTGGCGACGAAGTAAACCCACGCATGCACAACTATCCACCAGTCCACAGGCGCGACGTAGCATTGCCAACAGCAAGAATGTCGACCGGGATCCTGAGCCAACGTCGTTGGCCTGCTCTCACGCCTGGTGAGGTTCCGTAAACTCTCGAAAACGTCGTCTCCTC
>NW_024012238.1:0-961 GCF_000499745.2 Eimeria mitis | reverse complement strand
ACACCGCAGGAGGAGACAGATGGGTTTGTATGGTGTGGGGTGTATGTACAGCACAAAAGGAGACAGCAGCGGGTGATAATAGAAGGGAAAGAAGGAGAAATGCACGACAGAGAGAGACAGAAAGAGACAGAAAAAAAAAAGATAAAAAAAAAAATAAAAAAAAAAACAGAGACAGACAGAGACACAACACAGATACAGATACAGACAGAGACAGCCATAAAGAGACAAAGATATATAAAGGGATAGAGACAGCAACAGAGAGACAGAAAGAGAGACAGAGAAAGAAACAGAGACAAAAAAGGAGACAGATACAGCAGCAGAGACATAGATGCAGCAGCAGAAGAGCAGCAGGAGACAGAAGCAGCAACAGACACACAAACGGAGACAGAGACAGAGACAGGAGACAAAAAGAAACAAAAAAGAGACAGATGTACAGTTAAGCAAATTAAGATAAATCCCAGGGATATAAGTATTGCATATGGAGAAAGAAAAGAGGAGACAGGAAACAGAGGAGACAGAAGAGAGGAGACAGAAGAGAGGAGACAGAGGAAAGGAGACAGAAGGGAGGAGACAGGAGACAGGAGACATGCGAAAGGAGACAGGAGACAGAAGAGAGGAGACAGGAGACAGAATAGAGGAGACGGAAGAGAGGAGAGAAGAGACAGAAGACAGAAGAGAGGAGACAGGAGACAGAAGAGACAGGAGACAGAGGAGAGGAGACAGAAGAAAGGAGACATAAGAGAAGAGACAGGAGACAGAAGAGAGAAGAGAGGAGACAGGAGACAGGAGACAGAGGAGACAGGAGACAAGAGACAGAGAAGACAGGAGACAGGAGACAGAAGAGAGGAGACAGGAGACAGAGGAGACAGAAGAGAAAGGAGACAGCACCTGTATATATATATATATATATATATATATTACACTATCACGAGCTGCCTATACACCTGAACACACCTATGCC
>NW_024012237.1:0-961 GCF_000499745.2 Eimeria mitis | reverse complement strand
GCAAAACCCAAGTTTAAAGCATGCAGAGGGGTGTATTGGTTCGCCCTCAACAGTGGCGGCCGGCACTGTAGCAGCAGCAGCAGCAGCAGCAGCAGTGACAGCAGCAGCAGCAGCCTTTCGGCTGCAGTCGCCGCTTGACACTCCAGGCAACCAACTGCTGCAGTGCAGACTCACATAACAACTACATCTGCTGCTGTTGCTGCTGCTGCTGCGCTTGTTGCCTTCTGCAGGGCCAGCGGCAGGAGCAGCAACAGCAGCAGCAGCAGCCGAAGCAGCGCCACAGTCGGCAGCTGCTGCTAGATGCTGCTGCAGCAGATGGAGGCCTTAGCTGGGCCTCCAGGTCCTGCAGCGCGAGCAGCAGCAACTGCTGCAGCAGCCGCCGACCGGGTCTACACTGTGCAGCAGCAGCGTCAGCAGCAGCAGCAGCAGCAGCACCAAAACCTCAGTCCCCTGCTGCAGCCAACTCTGTTGGGTGAACTGCAGAGGCAGCAGCACCGTCAGAAGCAGCAGCAGCAGCAGCAGCAGCAGGAGCAGCAGCAGCAACACCTCGCCTTCTCGCCGAAGCCGCCTGCGCAGTGGCATCGAAGCAACAGTGCCGAACAAAACTACCAGCAACTGCTGCAGCGGCAGCACCAGCAGCTGCTGCTGCAGCAGCGTCAGCAGCAGCAGCAGCAGCACTACAACATCCAAGAAGAGGTAGAGCGCCTGCGGCAGCAGCTGGCACAGCAGCAACTGCAGCTGCAGCAGCAACAAGACCTCCCCCAACAGCAGCAGCAGCACCCTGCGGTTCACGACCTGCAGCAGCAGCAGCAGCAGCAGCCACAGCAGCAGCAAGAGAGGCAGCAGCAGCATCAGCAAATACAAGTATCTACTGCTCCCTCGTCCGGTTGCTTCAGGGGGGCCGCTCACCTATCTGCGGGCAACCGCAACTCTACAGCAGCAGCAGCAGCAACAGCAGCAG
>NW_024012236.1:0-961 GCF_000499745.2 Eimeria mitis | reverse complement strand
CCTCCTTCTTCTGCATTAGAGCTAGAAGAAGAGGCCCCAGTATCTGTTGCTGCTGCATCTGTTTCTGTTGTTGCTGCTGCTGCTGCTGCTGCTGGTACAGCAGCAGACACCTCTCGCAGCACGACCCCAGGAGAAACAGCAGAGCAGCAGCTGGCTCGTGTGGGTTCTGATACTTTAACTCTTAACACAAACTTAAATTCTTCTGCTGCAGCTGACGACGCCTTCATACTGAAAATGGCTCCCGCAGGTAAACTTATAAGCGAAGAGATGACGAGCCCCAGTGCCTGGGCGGAGTGCAGCAAGCTGTCTCACGAGACAGCAGCAAACACGAGAGAAGCAGCATCATCATCTTCATCAGCAGCAGAAGCATCATCAGCAGCAGCAGCAGCAGGTGGTGCTGCTGCTGCTGCTGCAGCAGCAGGAGGAGGAGAAAGCAAAGAAGAGACGACGAACACATCTCTATCTAGTTGTGTCGAATCTCCTCGGGGTGTATGTAAATCTTTATGTGTGGATAGAGAGAAATGTTCGAGTTTATTAGTACCTTGTTTAGCTGTATTTTCTAGTAATTATAATTTTGTGGTGACCTCAATAGCTTTATTTATTATGAATCAGGATGAGGTGTATAGACAGACACTTGAATCTGTAGTAGGAAACGGAACAATAAAGATGCTTTCTTATGCTGGTGCTATCGTTGGTATGTGTGTTATGGGGAATCTAGGTGACCTTATAGGTCGCCGCTTGGCGATGATATTAACATTATTTTTAGTGGGTTTTGGTGCTTTAGGTTCTTCTTTATTTTCCTGGGGTTCAGCTCTATCTATTACGATTATAATTGGGGTATTTAGGTTTATATTAGGGGTGGGGTCGGGGGGTGTTTATCCTCTTAGTGCTGTGACAGCAGCAGAAAGCACAAATTCAACAAAAGAAGATGATAGATGTTTACGTGTATCTTTAGCTTATT
>NW_024012235.1:0-962 GCF_000499745.2 Eimeria mitis | reverse complement strand
ATTCACCCTTGAGAGCAGCAGCAGCAGCAGCTGCTGCTGCAGCAGCAGCAGCAACAGCAGCAGCAGCAGTCAAAGCAGCAGCAGCAAGATTATCAGCAGCAGCAGCAGCCACAGCAGCAGCAGCATCCCCATCATCATCACCACCACCAGCAACAGCAGCAGCAGCATCATCATCAGCATCAGCAGCACCAGCAACAGCAACAGCAGCAGCATCATCAGCAGCAGCACCAACAGAAGCAGCAGCAGCAACAGCAGCAACAGCAGCAACAGCAGCAGCAGCAGCAGCAGTGTTTGTTTACGGCTCGAACAAGTTGTGTGGTGAGTATATGTTTGGTGGTAAGATGCCGGAATACAGCGGGTGTATTAATAAGAGAATAATTTATATTTATATTTTTATTTATATTTATATATTTATTTATATTTATATTTTTATTTATATTTATATTTTTATAGTTGTAGTATCGAGGAAGAAGCAGAGAAAAAAGAAAGTAAAAACAAGTTTCATTCTCGTAATTACATTCCGCTAATAACTCTTTTTTTATTTCTCCGCATAGTTTATCGATAAACAAAGAAGGAGAGGAGACAGACAAAGAAGGAGAAGGAGACAGAGAAGAGACAGATGGAGAGGAGACAGATGGAGACAGAGAGACAGATGGAGAGGAGACAGAAAGAGGAGAGGAGACAGAAGGAGAAGAGGAGGAGACAGATGGAGAAGAGGAGACAGAAGAAGGAGAAGAGACAGAAGGAGAAGAGGAGACAGATGGAGACAGAGAAGAAGAAGAAAGAGAAGAAGGAGACAGAGAAGAAGAGGAGACAGAAGGAGAGGAGACAGAAGGAGAGGAGACAGAAGAAGAAGAAGAAGGAGACAGAAAGCCAAGGAGGCGGAGCACTAATAACAAATTATTTATATCTGATATGATAGAAGCAGATACACCTGAATCGCAGCAACAGCAGCAGCAGCA
>NW_024012234.1:0-962 GCF_000499745.2 Eimeria mitis | reverse complement strand
CTATCATTCACCAGAAGAAATGTGAATTATGCCACATATGGGGTTAGCAAGGGATATACGTGGTTTTCAAACAACTCCAGTGCAGCTACTACAGCGCAATCTTCTGCTTTTAAGCGATTGCCTGACGGGCCCCGCACCGATGCCAATTTTTTTGACTGTTCTCTCCAGAATAAGGAGTTTCAATGGACTGCAAGAGAATAACATGACAATTAGCAAGAGCCTATATTGAAATATTCACAGATTCCTTGTTTGAGTGGCATAAAGGGTCCCTTTACTTCAGTCAATTATCGCTAAACCGCGGGCCGGCGAACGTGCCGCTTTTGCAGCGTCCCCGGGCCTTTGAGCATGCGGCTGAAGGGGACAGATGCACAGCAACCCCACGACAGTAAAACTTCATTGAAATAGGATTTCCGCTAGGATTCTATTTGCTTTCCGCCTTATTTATTTGTTTTGCATATATTGTAGCACCTTCCGACCGCTTTTTCTGCTTGTGGAGCCTTCGATTGTCTTCACAAGCACGCCCTTTCCGAATCGCTTTAGAAATATTCAATACAGTGCTTTGCTATGAAGTAGACTCACCTTCATTCACGACCTTTTCATGGACAGCCAAAGAAACATAAAACATTAGGCGTCAATAACATAGATTTCCCCTCGGTGTGCCTGGAGGAAGCGTACAGTTCATCCGGTGCCACAGCTGGCGCACATTTCTTTTGCAAGTTGTACCTCTCATGGCCTCTTTTTTACCGCATTAAAGGTGCGACCCAATGCCCGAGTGGCACACTGTTCCCCAGGAGAATGCGGCTCCAGGCGATGCGTCAGCAGTTGCCTTTTCTGGGTTGCCGACGGTGGAATCGATATTTACTCGATCTAGGAACTTGAGAGGCAAAGCCTTTCGTTCCTCTTCATCACTGCGTGTTGTTCTGGCTGCCTTAGCCTCTGTCGCAGCAATTGTAATACTTGTT
>NW_024012233.1:0-962 GCF_000499745.2 Eimeria mitis | reverse complement strand
TATATATATATATATATATACATACATATATATATATATATGCATTTTTTATATATTTATAAATATTTATATATATTGTTTTGCTGCTGCAGCTGAGCTGCAGCGAGAAGACATTGAGGGAGCGGCTGTGCTGCGGCGCTCGGCTGTACAGACAGCTGAACGCATGCATCCTTGTCTCTGCTGCTCTTTCACAGTAAGATATTTTATTTTATTTATTTTCTTTTTTCTTTTTTGTTTAGGGTTTTGTTTTTTTTTTGTTTTTTTGTTTGTTTGGGGAGGGGGGGGGTGGTTGGTTGTCTTTATCTGTTTTTGTTTATTTGTCTCTATTTGTTTTTCTCTATTTTTTTATTTGTTTTTATTTGTTTTTATTTGTTTTTATTTGTTTATTTGTTTATTTTTATCTATTTGTTTATCTTAATTTGTTTTTAGTTTTTTAGTTATTTGTTTTTATTTATTTATCTGTTTATTTATTTGTTTATTTTTATTTATTTATTTTTCTTTGTTTATTTATTTCTGTTTCAGATTGACGATAGGAGCCAAGGGAGAGCCTGGTGAGTTTATTTATTTTTTATTTATTTATTTATTTATTTATTTATTTTATTTAATTTATAAATTAAATAAAACAAAGAAGAAATAAAAAAAATAAAAGAAAAAATAAACAAAGAAGATATAGAAAGAATGAAACGACGTATAAGCAAATATATATCTATTCCTGCTGCAGCAACAACAGGTAGATATATAATTATAAATATAAATATATAAATATTTATGTATATTAATATATATTTATATTTATATATATAAAGTTATATTTATATTTATATATATAAATTTATATTTATATTTTTATATATTAATTTATATTTATATTTATATATATAAATTTTTATTTATTTATAAATATATAAATATTTAAATATATAAATATGCAAATATATATAAATGTATAAATATACAATTGC
>NW_024012232.1:0-962 GCF_000499745.2 Eimeria mitis | reverse complement strand
TCCAGGTTCGGCTTGCAAAGCTGCGGCTGGTCTTCTGTAGCTATTTAACGTGGCGTTTAGCACATGAAGCACTGAACAGCTCGACGTCAACCTATGGCGAGCTGGGCAAGAGGCGTTACAAGAGACGCTTAGTTTCCACAGCAGTAGAAGTCCGTGGAATTCTCAGGTACCTTGGGTTGTGTTGGAGTTCGCAGGGCACACGGTGTTGGCACTAGATGTTGCATTGCTGGAATCCAGCTAATCAATAACTGTCGGTAGAATTGTGCACCCTTTTTAGCTTCCTGTCGTTGCGTCCAGCCAGTGAGCAGACCGCGCGGCAAATCGTTGAGAAGGCGATCGGTAGGCATCTTGGTGCCGGCTAGGCAACGATGCTGAGGTGTGTAGCGGTACGGCTGTTCTTTGGCTTGTTTGCTGCCTGTTATTGTGGTGTCAGCAATGTTGTTTTACCCCTATCTGATTGTGGGGTTCCTGCCGTTCCGCCGGGTGTGGAGAGTCCAGAGGGGCTGGGTGATCATGACGGAGTTTTGCTGCTGGTCACGGAGGGACCGTGTTCTCCGACCGTTTGTTTTGGGAGAGCGGGTCATCACAGAAACTAGGAGTGTGTTTCCGGACTAGTGCACGCTGCGCATGATCGCGTTACCTAAGCTGTCTGTGTGGCTTTCACGGGAGGCGACGAAAACAATGCGAGATATATTGGGTGGCGTGACAGCTACGAGAGTGTGCAGAGGCGTCGCGATACGCCCGAGCAAATTCACGCTTAGGCAGTGGCAGCAGGATTGGTCGGAGCCACGCATGCTACGGCAAGCGCCTCAGCAAGCAGGACATTTAAGTACGTTTATGCATGCCTGACGGGTCGGCGATTTCTTAGAGGGGCTGTGCTGTTTTTCGTTCACTGGGGGCGCCGGAACAGACGACACATAAGCGGTTTGGACCCGTTGCCGTAGGCTGTGCGTTGAAATGCC
>NW_024012231.1:0-962 GCF_000499745.2 Eimeria mitis | reverse complement strand
CATTCAACAGCTGTGGAATGCAACTTTATCGCGACTTAGGATGCAGATCGAGTCGCCCGTACGACACTGCGTCCTTCCCCGGTGGCTAGAGGCAGTGTTCTGATGCATCGAAATGAAACCGGCATCTGAGAGAAAATATACATCTCTTATTCAGATGTGCGGCTCTAGATGTGTGTGTCTGTGTTCTTCAGATGCTCTACTTGACTCAAGTACCCCACCGGTGAGCGAAAACCCCACCAGCTACATATCATGTGGAGTGCCAATACAGATAGTTGCGTTGCATGAAAAGATGCTTGCATTAGAGTAGCTAGGGTACCTGCATGCGCCGAGTAAAACACTCACGGTTTATGGTCTTGCGATTTACACTCTGCTATCAGGGCCCTCGCACGCCACCAGTGGAGCTGCCTCCACTTTCCAAAGTGAGCTTTTGTTGCTTCTCCCGATTCCTAACAAGTAGAGCAAATGCACTTGCACATATGCAATAAGAACTAACACAACGGCATACACTGCTTCGTTGTGCCTCCTGTCCTCTTTTGCGTGGCTGCAGGTTCAATTTAATCTTATGGTGAGCTCTGAGCTTCGTGAGCTGCCAGGTGGTTTATGCACGATGGAGGAGATCCGTGTTAATAAAATACAGCAGCAGGCGATTGTTGTTGCTTGTGTGTGCCACTCTTGCTTTCCTGCAGTACCCGACGCTGTCGCCCAGGGAACCTATCCTGGTAAGTCTGGCATATTCAGCTACAGCAAACGAACTGCCGTCCTGTGGTGACAGCTGAATGTCTTCACCTCGGCTGCAAACCGAAAAACACTTGTGCCCTGCTGTTGTCGTGCAAGATGCAGAGTGCCTTTAAGATGCCGTAGGTATTTCTTGTCAATTCCCTAAGCATTGCGCTCTGTGTTGATTGCATTTCAGCTCCCCGACGATCTTGCAGCTCGAGATGCAGCCAAACAACCGGTAAGCC
>NW_024012230.1:0-962 GCF_000499745.2 Eimeria mitis | reverse complement strand
CCCCCCCTCGCAGGGGGCCCCCCCTCGCTAAGCTCAGCAGCGTATAGACATCAGTGCCAAATCAAGATGAAGACAGCTGAAAATGCAGTCAGAAAAGGGCTGCTGCTGTTGCTGCTGCTGCTGTTGCTGCTGCTGCTGCTGCTGCTGCAGAAGCAAAACAGCAGCAGCAGCGAAAGGTTTACGCATCCCTTAGGAGGATTATCTCAACAGAGATACAGGTTGCTGCTGCATGCAGCTACGGACCCGTATATAACTCCAGCTAGCTACAGCTAGCTACAGCTAGCCACAGCTAACCACAGCTACTGTGCTAGCTAGCTGTGCTAGCTAGCTGTGCTAGCGAGCTGTGGCTAGCTAGCTGCGGCTAGCTACCCGCGGCTAGCTAGCTGCGCTCGCGAACGGTGGCTGGCTAGCTGTGGCTAGTTAGCCTCAGCTAGCTAGCAGTGCTGGCTAGCTGTGCTGGCGAGCCGTGGCTGGCTACTTGTGGCTAGCTAGCTGTGGCTAGCTAGCTGTGGCCAGCTAGCTGTGCTGTCTAGCTGTGCTGTGGCTAGCCAGCTGCGGCCCGCTAGCTGTGGTGGCTAGCTGTGGTGGCTAGCTGTGCTGGCTAGCTAGCTGTGGCTAGCTAGCTGTGGCTAGCTGCCGTGAGGGGGAGAGTGGCGGCGAGTCTCTGCTTCTATTTGCTGCTGAGATTGCTGCTGCTAAACCCCCGGGGCGGGCTGTGAAGATCTGGCCGCAGCACCCCAACGCTGGCCTGTGGATACATAGGGTTTAGGGTTTAGGGTTTAGGGTTTAGAGGGTTTAGGGTTTAGAGGGTTTAGGGTTTAGAGGGCTTAGAGGGTCTAGGGTTTAGGGTTTTGGGGGGCTAGGATTTAGAGGGTTTAGAGGGTTTAGGGTCTTGAGGGTTTAGGGTTTAGGGTTTGGGCCGTCGAGGGTGTGACTCTGTTTCTCCCGGTGTGTTCTGCTGC
>NW_024012229.1:0-963 GCF_000499745.2 Eimeria mitis | reverse complement strand
CGGTTCCAGCCCCTGGACGCGTTGTGTAGATCGCCAGGTCAGCCTGCTTGCATGCGACGGAGTTTATTAGCGCACGTGGCCATGATTGCGGCCGGACAAGTTCTGCGTGGGAGACCGCGTTGGGAAAAGCCAGTGCATTGATGAAGCCCGTAGCACTAGCCTGTTTAGGATGCGCACGCTCGTGGGCAGTTGATTCACCTGCACGAGCCCCAAGAAATGCGAGAGCTGAAGCGTGAATCGCTCACTGGAAGGCGTCGTATGACAGCATCAGGAGCGCGCAGGAGCGTGGGCATAGACCTGAGGGTGTTTTGCACATGCGGAATAGGTGTCCCGATGCATGGCTGGCGCTTTGTGAGGTGTCAAGGGCCGTAGCAATGAGGGTTGCTCAGCGTGAAGATGCATCCATGTTGGGTTTGCACAGCTGTGGCAGGCTCGCTGTGGCATTTGGCTGTCTCGTTGAGCACACAAAGAAGTTAGCAGGCACGCTGCATGCGTTGCGACAGACCGTGTGTTGAAACGTTCTCGCGTGATACCGGTCTCTCCAGCTGCAACAACTGGCTCCTTCATCCTGAGCGATATGGAAGCTCTTGCGCTTCCGCACGGCTTGGCTGTCAATGCTGTTTTTGCCTTTTACGTATGGATATTTCCGTGAATGGTTTGGCATCAGCAGGTGCCGAGTTGTGCAACGGAAGTTGTAAGCGAGGCAGTACTTTGCCCGACTTAGAAGAGTGCGGAGGTGCGATGCGCCCATGCAGTTTGGTTGTGCAGGAGAGGGAGGTGCATGCGGTTCTGAGACGGCATGTGACAGCCCTGCAAGGCAGCCTCTCAGGGGCGTCCGTGACAGGTGTGGCTTCGTTTCTACTACGCGTTGTTGCATGCAGTCAGTAGGCAGTCAATTTGGGCAGAGGCTTTGAACGCTGCGCACTAGCGATCGTCGGGACGTGTATGCCGTGGTGTTGAGGT
>NW_024012228.1:0-963 GCF_000499745.2 Eimeria mitis | reverse complement strand
TCGCCAGTGCGAACAACTGAAACCGATCTTCCGCTTCGGTGCTCAGCATTGGCCGGCAACAAATGGTAAAGCGCATGGCCAAACTAGGGTTATATGCATGACAGATAGTAGGATGCATCTCGTACGGGGAGGGGTGTATACAGTTTGGCGGACACTGGCTTCTATGTAAGATGTCCTGTATAATGGCAGGCCTTGAGGTTGCTCCAGTTAATGCATGGCAGCCAAAACAATTGTCCGCAAGTGCAGTAACTTACTTGTTCGTGGCAAATGCCTTTGTATTAGAACCAACGTAGCAACAGTGTGAAGGTAACTTTGGCAGAGTTCTTGAATAGCCTATTTCTCCTTGGTACCAGACTTGGTCCTGCCTGCATGCAGCTGTGCAGTGTGCCGTAGTGCGCTGCCTGATCCGATACACACTTAGGTGCGCAGCCTGCACTGCGTTTTCCGTTCCTCATGATGCCAGCATCTGCCATTGACAAATAATCCCAGCGCCTTCTGGAGCTAGGCCAAGTCATCAAATGGGATTTTAGAACTGTCGGATGTGGGGTACTTCTCAGTGGGGTGTTGAGTTTGGTAAGAGTAGATATTGTGCATACAAAGAGGTCGGGCAGTTTTTGCCCGTGCTTTTACGTTCGTCTAAGAAAAAAGTTTATGCTTTGCGAACGAACGTTTCAGCTGTGCTCCCTGTTGGGGTTCAGATTAACAACGTACTCTGTGAATGCCAACT
Source organism: Eimeria mitis (assembly GCF_000499745.2). NCBI lineage: Eukaryota > Apicomplexa > Conoidasida > Eucoccidiorida > Eimeriidae > Eimeria > Eimeria mitis. The sequence goes on along the minus strand of NW_024012228.1, from coordinate 236 downwards.
GGGGCCGGCCGCAGAGCTTCATCACCTCGGGGGGAATTTGCTTGCTTTCGCCTTCTAACTCTTCCAGCAATCAGTCATCCTTCCTTCGACAGTTTGTGCGCATCCTCTGGCCACGGAAGGCGAATGCGTGGCACGAGCAAAGGTGGGACCAAGTGATAGCCAGAGATATTTTTCGCATATGCAGTCTTAAAAGTGTTTGCACTGCCGTAATTAGCTGATTCCACTGCCGATTGCTT
>NW_024012226.1:0-964 GCF_000499745.2 Eimeria mitis | reverse complement strand
GGCCCCCTGGGGGGCCCCCCAGGCGTCGAGTGTTTGTTGACTGCACTGCGGGGGGCGGGGGGCATTCTGCAGCAATAGCGCGGAGACTAAACCCCCAGGTGAGGGTTTATATTTATACTGTACCCTGGGGGCCCCCCGAATTATATTGAGGGGTTAGGGGGCCCCCCAGGGGCCCCCCATGAACATGCAGAGATCCTTCGGTGGACAAGGGCAAACAGCAGCAGCAGCAGCAGCAGCAGCAGCAGCAGTTGGTATCGCTGCATCTGCTGCAGTAGTTGCAGTAGTAATAGAAGCGTATCTGCAGCAGCAACAGCAGCAGCAGACATTGCTGCAACAGCAGCAACAACAGCAGCAACATCAGCTCGCGTCCTATGTTACTACTACTACTACTGCTACTGCTGCTGCTGCTGCTGTTGCTGTTGCTGCTGCTGCTGCTGCTGCAGGATATTCTGATTTGTTGCGACATAGACGGAGAGGCCTTAGCAGCAACACACAGCCGCCTATGCAGGCGCTGTACAGACACCCCAGGGGCCCCCCGCCTGGGGGCCCCCCTGGGGGCCCCAGGGTACTTGGAGGGGGGGGGCCCCCAGGGGGGCCCCTCGATATATTTTGTGCAGGGGAATTATCGGTATCTGAGAGAAATCGTTTGTATGGCGCTGGGGACAGACGGAGATGGAAAGATTGATGGGTGCTGCTGCTGCTGCTGCTGCTGCTGCTGTTGCTGCTGTTGCTGCTGCTGTTGCTGGTGTATTGGTTCCTGCTGTTGCTGTTGCTGTTGCTGCTGCGGCAGTGGTTGTTGCTGCTGTCGTTGCTGGTGTTGTAGGGGCTGCTGATGGTCCAGCTGCTGCTGGTGTTGTTGCTGCTGCTGCTGCAGTGGTTGCTGCTGCTGTAGGCGGCGTTGGTGCTGCTGCTGGTGATGCTGCTCGTGTTTTTTTTTGCTGCTGCTGTTGTTGCTGCTGCTGCT
>NW_024012225.1:0-965 GCF_000499745.2 Eimeria mitis | reverse complement strand
TCAGTCTGTCCTGTGCTAAGGGGCGCGTACACAGTCTTTAATCCTCCCCGCACTGATCGCCAACAAACGCGCCTGTAGGGGCCGTCCTCGTTGAATTGTTGAAGATATCCGACAACTGCGTGGATCGATGTGAGAGGGCGCTCACGTGCCGAACAGAGAACTGCTTCCTCTTGGCCATGGCTATTACTTGTAGGTGATGCAAAGGCTTTCTCCACGAGGGACATGCCCTACGTGAGTACCGATAGCACAGCTCGCCAGCCCACGTCCTCGCGAACCGAACACGTTCGTCGATTCAAATACGTAAAAGGCACGCCTTAACTACGTGTTGGGTCCAATATCAAGGAAGCCAAGCACAGCAGTCCTCCAAATCCTACAGTGACACGGGCCTCGCTATTCGCTCGCCTGCATCTTGGGAAACACCCTTCCCCCATCCTTGACTCACCAGAAAGTGCTCACCTCAGTCGCAGCAACACCGTGTAATCGCAGACCCTGCACAACGCACATAAATCCAAGTGACGTTGTACCCCGACCTACACAATACCAAACAAGTCCTCCGATACCCCGAAGCGATTCGTCGCTGCTTCTAAAGTTGCACGTTTGCTCATGACAACGCTCGTGCGCCTGAACGCACAGCTTCACCTGCTCGTACACTGCATGTGCAGTAGCACGCATGCATAATAACGACTCGGGCTGCATGCGTTCCCTCAGCATGTATCACACTGGTTCCTCGCACTGTGGGCTGCAGACCTCTGCGGGCATCACCCGTTCTCCGTTAGACCACGCGCGTACTTTCTGGTCCAAACATAACGCAGATGTAACCGGAAAATGTTTGCTACCCTGCCTCTTTAGATAGGCGCATGAACTGCATGCGCTTCCCACATAAGCGACACCCACGTCAGTCTGTCCTGTGCTAAGGGGCGCGTACACAGTCTTTAATCCTCCCCGCACTGATCGCCAACAAACGC
>NW_024012224.1:0-965 GCF_000499745.2 Eimeria mitis | reverse complement strand
CTCCTTGTGCTGCTGCTGCTCCCTCTGCTGGTGCTGCCGGTGCTGTGTCTGCTGCTGCTAGTAGTGCTTCCGCTGCTGCTGTTCGTATCGTTTCGGCTGCTTCCGTTGCTGCTCCCGCTGCAGCTGCCTCTGCAGCTGCCGCTGTTACTTCGCTGCCTCCACTGACACTGCTGCTGCCATTACTGCTGGTAATACTGCTTCTGCTGCTGCTGCTGCTGCTGCTGCTGCTACTGCTGCTGCAGGTTTAGCGCAGATGGCGATATGATCGACCCTTCTGGGAACTTTGCTGCGGTGGAGCCGACGATAACCTACCGCCTCTGCGTGTACACTGCAGCAGATGCAGCTGCAACTGCTGCTGTGGCTAGAGGCCTGACGGACATGTACCGCCGCTGCAGCAGCAAAGTGCAGCAGCAAAAACGCGCAGAGGTGGACGAGGAGGGCCAGGAGCAGCAGCAGCAGTGGCGGAGTGACCTGATGATGCTGCAGCAGTATGAGGAGCAGCTACTGCAGCAGCTCTCGTTTCTCCCTCTAGACGACCCGGACGTTCCTGCTGCTGTTGCTGCAGCAGCAAAACACGTCGCTGAGACGAAGCACTCAGTGGCAGACTCCGCACCGTCTGCTGCCTGGGTCGAAGAGATTCTTGTGAGTCTTACCTCTGTTGCTACGAGTGCAGCAGCTGCTGCTCTGCTCTTGGGCTGGTGCTGCTGCAGCTGCTGCTGCATCTGGGTCTGTCGCTGGGGGTGGTGCTGCTGTGTTGGTTGTTTTTTGGCCTCGGGGGTTTGTTGTTTCTCCTGCTTCTGCTGGAGCTTCCGCTGTGGCTGGGGGGGAGTTCAGAACACTATATGTGGCTCTTATGTTTCTGTTGGTGTTGCTGCTCGTCATATGCACCTCTGGTCTGCCTGGGGTGTACGTGCAGCCGAGCAAGTACGCGCAGGATCTGCCCGTGGTAGAAAACCCGCCAAAGA
>NW_024012223.1:0-966 GCF_000499745.2 Eimeria mitis | reverse complement strand
GTGAGAGGCTGAACAGTAAAAGACGGGCTGCAGCTAGGAGCGAACCCAACACAAATTGTATACGCAATCATGGCGCCCATAAGCATGTTTTTTTTCCGTACGCGCTTAATGTTCTTGATTGTACTTTGGCCTTCCAACGCGAAGCGATTTGACAGGGTATGATTAAGCAGCCAGTTGGATGGTTTAGCAAGGTATGTGTTTTAAATAGGCTCCGTCTCTCGGAAGGTCTGCTGGACACTTTTCGAGAGGGCTAGCTACCTGCATGAGTGGGCATCGTGGGGTTATGCACTTTGCATCCGCGCCTCTGCGCCCGCTGTGTCGCGGAGCCTCGTATGGCAATACGAACTGGTGCTGGTACGGACAGGAAGTACGCACATAAAAATGGCCAAGTTCCGGCAATGCAAATGGCTCATTAGCGATTACAGTTTCTACATTAAAACACGCCAAACCAATTCACATTTTTGGATATTTTACAGCATTGCTACTCATCAGTCTGTATGGAAGCAGGCATAGATGTATATGTGCATGCGTGCAGATGCATGCAGTGTGAAAGGACGTGAGAGCTCGTTTTGCTTCAGGCGCGCTTTTTTTCGGGCTTGCTGGGGTGAGGTGTTTTGGCGCTGCAGTATGCGTTTGCGAGACAGTGTCCTACACGTCCTACACGATATACAGTCGCACTGAGCCGCTCAGCCAGCTTCAGTGCAGCTGAGAGCGTGCAAGGAAGCGGCAGCGGCTTCATGGCGTTTTCTGTCAGAAGCTTAGTCGCACTGGCGATGCGCTCAGCTACCCATGGATATAGTCGTCCTGCGTAGCGGGGCAATAACAAATGCCGGAACGTGGCCGACGGCTCGCCCAACACGAATTATGTCTATCTGCGCGGTGCTTGCGCTGGAGACGGTGGAACTTGTAATGCCGGCGGATGCTTCTGGCTTGTCTTCTTGGGTCGACCTGTTTCGTCTTCCGGGC
>NW_024012220.1:0-966 GCF_000499745.2 Eimeria mitis | reverse complement strand
TTAAGGCAGATGTTGCACACTTTTGCAGATGTTTCGCCCGCGGTACGCCGCAGTAAGCTTACCTTTTAGATGCTATCTTTTAGGATCTCTACACCGCAGAAGCTGCAACAGCAAGCAATACCCTTTCTTCTTACTGTAACACGTTGTTTTTAGCATTAAAGTATGAAACATTTTCTCTTCATTGTGACGATTGTTTATTAGTAGCAGACGACTAGATTGCTACAGAAGTTCTGCTCAAGATAGTAAGCCATAGCTTTCCTTAGAGGGAAACAGCAGTGGCTCCCGCTGTGCTGTAGCTGCAGCATTGCCGTGTTATCAGTGGGTTTTAAATAATGCAGTAACATTTATTTTTTCGTTTCTATATAAAAGTGTATTCACTCTACAGCGTTTTCTGTAGTCGCTTGGGTAATGTTTCAATCGGCACGCTGCTGCCGTGCTTAGACAGAAACATGATGGGCGATCGGCGGTTTCAGAAGCTGTAGTTGCAGTGTACTTTCTACCTTCATGCGCCTTGTTTTTCTTTTATTATCTTAAGCTGCAGTTGCATTATAATTTCTGCCTTTGTTTTTTTGGTTATGTTGCAATCGCCATATAGGGGGGTACTGCGGCGAAGGCAGTAGAAGAGGGCACAGAGGCACGCGCGTCCTGTTCTTGTTAGAAAGCAACAGAGAATATGTTGGCTAAAAAGATGAAACATATGGGACGGGAATGTTTGAAACTACCTTTCCTCTTGATAAACCAAGCATTTTTATTGTTTTGCTTTCTGCATTCTTCGTGCTGATCAGGCAGATATCAGATGCAGGTAGGATGTTCTCAGTTCTGTTGAAATTGGTAGGGAATCAAACAGCTTTACTTGTATTATTCTTTTTACTGGTAGTTGAAATAACCCCTTTGTAAACTCTCTGCAGTAGCAGCAAGCAGCAGCTCAATGCTGTACAACTACAATGGCAGCACGCGAATGCATGC
>NW_024012219.1:0-967 GCF_000499745.2 Eimeria mitis | reverse complement strand
TTAAGCCTTTACCTGCATTGCATCTCGCTTCTGTTCTTCATTAAGGCCAGAGAGCAAGCGTTATACCTCAAGTAAGCTTCACAGAGGAAATGGCCTGAGATAGGAGTTAGAGATACGGAACGTAACGAAATGATGAAGTTGATACAAAAAACGTATTCACACACATCAGTGAAGTCCTTGAAAATACGGTAATAATATGCTGGTGTTGGGTTGGGACTGACATCGATAGCGTTTCGTCGGGGCCCCCGAATTAGGCTCCCAGCACTGCCTTGGGCCGCCGCAGTCAGTCGGTTGCGGCTTCGCCCACGCACGCCTCCACGTTGCATACGACTGTGTAACCGTGTGAATAATCCTAACGAGAACCGTATATGTGACGTAACGTAATGTGACGTAAGCGTGCTCCTAATTGGGAAGTGCGAATTGCCAACTAAGAAGAGAATTGAAAATACTCGCTGATATAGAACTGTTGTAGTGCGCCCGCAGGACACTGTGTAATGACCTCGGCGGTCAAATACTCTTAACCCCAAGCAGGTTCGGCTACTCAATACAGAGATTGTGCGTTGTCCGGAAACGTTAAGTCGAAACTCGGTTCGGGTCCAACGTATTTCAACGTTTTTCGTGATCAAAGAACTGAGTCGCCCCCTTCCGGGCGGGCCCCTGGCCTCTGCAGGCGTCGCGGGGCGCCATCCTCTGGATGCGGCCGACTCGCCCGCACTGTGTCGGCCTCTGTTCCTGTCTGATATCGGCTACGATCCTTGTGTGCCGAATCTACTATTTAAGTTAGACTCAATTAACTCTCTTTGATAGTTTCCGGCGTACTTAGCTCGTCCTCGCTCCTTACTCCCCATAATTACCTATCGTTATTGATTGCAGCTACTTGTAGTGCTAGCGCACTACACACTGGCTCCTTCCCCCAACACCCAGGCCCGAGCTCAACGCCCAGGACGCTGGAGGACAGGGGAAGAAT
>NW_024012218.1:0-968 GCF_000499745.2 Eimeria mitis | reverse complement strand
GCATACTGTTTCCGTGAAGGCTGGAGCTGTTGGGGTTCGCGGAGAGGCTCTTCGCAGGCATTCGGTCGTTCAGCACTTTTGCAGTGTGCGCGGGATTAACACGGGCACAGGTAGAAATAGCATTTGTGAAATGGAGTCAACGGGTGAGGTATCTAGGAAAGAGTGAAACATAGTCTTGCGTCGGGTATCGGGGCGTAAGGCATGAGGGGCCGACGGGTAGCTGCTGACTCTGCAGGTGTGATGCACGGCCCTTTTTTTACGAATCATTTCCTGTATAGAATGTCAACTGTAATGATTGTGTAACCATATTGGAAACCTTGAACACAGCGAATACTCTTCTGCCTGCGGATGTTGGCGGTTCCATGGTGCTCGCCATTGTAGGTCCCGCACGGCCGCAGTGACTTTATGTATTGGCTGATGAACGTGTCGACTCTCTGGTTGGTATTGGCTGAAGCGTTGGACGACCATGCTATGCTGCCCATGCTGTCTCATGTTTCCATGCTGTAGCCTGTGCGTTAGTGGGAGTTGGAGGCAGCTGTGTTGGGGAGCTGTCGATAGGTCGCGCAGCCAGTAAAATTGTAGAGCAGTAGCTGCTGCTATTTGGAGTGAGCTTGGGTATCTGCAATATAGTTGATTTGAGCATCCACAGTCTGTGAAAAGGTACTGTTCACTTGCCTTACTTCAGACTTAGGTCAATGGAACGGATCAGCAGTTTTGCTGGACTAATGTTGGTAAGCCTTTGCGTGGTGGGATATCTCTACCTACGCCACTGTAAACGCATCTGCATGGCTTGCTCGGTGCCCTGTTCTCCGTCTTCTAAAATGCTGTTCATGTGTTCACGAAAGGATTTATGCGCTGCTTTTTGTAGAGAGGTGCACGCTTTATGCACAAAGAATATAGGGGATATGAAGTGCTTTGGGGCTGTCTAGTTTTAGTAGTTCGCGGAGCGCTTGCCTTTCAATGGCTGA
>NW_024012217.1:0-968 GCF_000499745.2 Eimeria mitis | reverse complement strand
CTGAAGGAACTGCAAAGCACACCATTTACACACGACGCTCCTTAAGCCGTACGTGACACCCGTGATGGGCAAACTGCAAACAATCATTTGACCGTATCTGCATCCTGCATGGAGGCGCAAGCTATATTTTGCTTTTCCTGGCATGGCCGGCATTAAACGTGGTGCTGGCTGGGTAAGTACTGTATCGCAAAACGACCGCGCACAAAGAGACTCGTTATACTGCAACTCGCGAAGGAGCAGGCGACTTGCTGAACACTTTGCAGTGAGTGGTGGTAACTCCCGTGTACGCAGCAAATCATTCATTGAGCGCACGTTCTAAACATCCCACAGGTACCTTTCCAATGTCACTCAGGAACAAGTTCAGGGCCGAGTAGCTTCGCACGGAAAATATACTCGCAGCAAAGCAGAAGTTATGAAGAGAAATTGTCAAAATATAGCGCAGATTGCACCCCTGCCCATTCTTCTGGCAACTGAAAGCTCTCCAGAAATGTCTCATGGAATGAAAAGATTGCACGGGTGGGCACAGCAGCAGAAGGAACTGGAGGAAGATATACAGCATCAAGGCATGTTGCTCACTACACCCGTGGGAAGCTCCATAAACACCACACCGATCCAGAATACACTTCCACGCATACGAGCAACATTCGCTCTGTGGCAAAATATCATTCATATCTTTATCAGGCTAATATGCGGGTGCCACCAACGCACGCCCTGCAAAGATTCAAACATCCTCAAACGCTACCATGCCAGTCACCAAATCTATAAAGGAAGACGTGACCGTCAATGACACCTTTTCCCCCAAGAAGACTCTTTCTTCTGTATACCTGTAATTAGAACACGACTTGGACCTGTAAAGAGACCCAGCATTTGACGCACGTCCTGCCACATCAGGCTTACCCTCTAGGCCTACCAGACTGGGCAACACACTTTGTGAAGAAGAGTGGCGTTCAACTGCGGAGAGCAGCACC
>NW_024012216.1:0-969 GCF_000499745.2 Eimeria mitis | reverse complement strand
CTCAACACAACATGCACTCAAAATCTACTGCAAGCTGTCCCTGTGCTAGCATGCGTCAGAGCCGTCAGCTCCCGTATGCAGCAGAAACGCACCCACTGACAAAACGTACCAGGATTCGATTTTAGGCGTTGCGAGACACCGCGCGCTGAATCTGCTGAATGTTTCACAGCAGCAGCACAGCATGGAGAGACTATCCGACCGGCGGCAATTTGCCGGACGATATGCGACGTGTTGACAGAACCAATCAATCATTGCATCAGAGAAGAGCCGGTAGTAATAGATCATCCATGCAGCAGCCAAGCAAATGCAGTTCCCAACAACTGATCAAAGATGCATCGAAATGCGTCGTCTTCAAGTCGCGCACAGCGGCCGCCAGCGTGGAGTAGGGCTAGTTTCCTCGTGCCTGACCCCTGCCCTGTGTAATAGTGGGTGAAGCGCTACTTCTAGCAAATACGGCGCTTTGATGCACTGGATGCGCGCCGCTGTATCCTAACGCTCGGTCGGAGCCGACTCATCAACCGCAACCCACAAACTGTTTGGCGTGGTGAACGGAAAACACGCCTGAATCCCCTATGATCTACGACGCTAGTGGGAGGAGTACCCAGCATACCCTGCACCGTTTGGTCACGCAACAACACGAACATGCGGCGGAATCCGTCTATGAAGCACATGTCGTGGCGTGTGCACTTCGAAAATGTGGAGTGCTTCACGCATGCCGCGCAGGCCCCCCAAAGTGCCAAAGATGCCTGCAGTTGCATGCAAGTCTCCTGAAAAATGTCTACAAACATCCCGTGACAGTCTGACACCCAACGTCGGCAAAAAGGTGCAGACCTGCTTTCCGTAAAGCAGGCACAAGCTTGATATATTTGCAGGTTTATAGACTGGTCGCAGTTTCACGCTCTGCTAGGTGCGCCTGCTGCAGAAGAAACCTCGAACCGGCGACTTGATTTAACAGCGTTGACGCTGCTG
>NW_024012215.1:0-970 GCF_000499745.2 Eimeria mitis | reverse complement strand
TTCTCTACAACGGTCCAAGGAGAGAATAAATTCTGATATGAATGAGATTACCAGCTTCCCCCTGAGTGTGCGTCGAGGGAAGCGGATGAACGAGCCACGAGTTCAACGGGCAAAACGTGGTAGCTGTAGCCAGGCATAGTTCATGCAGTGCCGCTTGCCTTGGCGAATAGTTCTTCTATCAAGACTTGGCGGCGCTTATTGCTAACAATCAACCCTCCCGACAGGACAGAGGTGATGAAGCGGACTCTATTGTGGAGAATAGACTTCTCTTTCTCCGAAACGGCAATAAGATATGCTTTACGTTTCTGCGCAGGGTAGACACAGCACAATCCGGAAATACAATTATATCCCTAATTCTTTTATCAAGACTTCGCGGCGTTTGTTGCTCGCGGTCAAGTCCCACAAAAAGGGCATGCCCCTCATCAATCCACACAACACCCACACCCCTTCTGCTGCGGGGCTTATGTTCATTTCCGCCCTTCTAAATAACGTATATTCGAACTCGATTAAAATAGCAAGTGACAGTACATTCACTAATACACAATCTCGACGCTGAAGTCTACGCAGCCACGTACTACTCTAGGTTCAAAATGCCTTCATTTCTTTCCTAGAGAAACAAATCGGTTTTTCAACATTGAGAAAGATATTTCGCGGCTTAAACACAACAAAGCGCACTAACCTCATAGAACGTCAGACGAATGGCCGCAAAGTCCTTCATGATCTCCAGCTCGTCGGCGTATTTCTGAACCTTCCCGTCAGCGTTGAAAAGGTGATAGTTTTGTGTACTTAAAGAAGACTTGAGACGGAATAGTTTCACCAAAGCTTCGTGATCCGCTCCTTCAAGTTTTTCTAATAGATAGCAATAAAACACAAACACGTCGTCAGCGGCGATTCCCACACTGCAGACGATTCCCTGCCTTTTGAAGCTTAAAAGAGTTAAAAAACTTGGATAATTATAGACTAACTCGAG
>NW_024012214.1:0-970 GCF_000499745.2 Eimeria mitis | reverse complement strand
CAGTGCAGAGATGAGACCCCGTTAAGTGAAAGTTGTGGTCGTTTTCCTATGCACCACATTGGAGAGAAGCATCAGTGTAATGATCTCATCGCTTTCATGCTAAGAGGTAAGCCGAATGGGTCCCTCCAGCTTCATCGTAGAAACTCTATGCTTGTTTGCTCCCTCAGCTTCAGCTTCCGTTGGGCTGGTCAGCAAATTCACGTCAAAGCTGGTACTGCAGTTCCGCCCAGATTGCATCTGGTGAGGCCTCTTTTTGAGCCTCTACAGATGCTTGCTTCGAGGCCGAACTTCTACTCCTAAACAATAATTTTAAAAAGGAACAACGGTTAAAAGTAGAGTCCTTTGGAACAGAAAAACGCAGGCGATCCGCTGGACCTCAACTAGCTCGGAAGTACGCCACAACAACGGCGACGGCGGTTGGATTCAGATATATTATGGTGTATTAGGAGGATTAAGAACATAGGGTTTACTATTGTTAAGAATCTAAGGTCTACTGAGGTTTCAAAGGCGTTCATCCCTCGGTCTATCCCACGGCTCCTACGTACCCTCCGGGCTCCCCCAAGGTTGCCGGGGTCTACAAACCACTGGTTCAGATACATAGGCATGGCAGTCACTGTGAAGTTGAGCTTTGGTATTGTTTGCAAAGCACTTGTTGCCTCCGTACTAGCACTAATGCAACTCTCCATGCTCATCGCTAGGTCCGTGCCAGCATGCCGTGCATTTTCGAGTCAGTTGCGCCAGCTACACTCGCAACTAAACGCTGTGTACTCTATGAGTTATAAACTTTGGAAACTCCACTTGGAGGAAGCATGGAGGCTCATTTCTTAGCGGGGCTGCGGTTCTCATCCTTGCAGCAGACAAAACAGGGTCGAGTCGGAGTGCACGGTTTCCATCATCCTAAGTGGCCGTTCCGGTAACATCATTGACCCCTGTGACGAGTTTAGATGTGGATAAAGCTTTAATTATTAAT
>NW_024012213.1:0-970 GCF_000499745.2 Eimeria mitis | reverse complement strand
CTTTCTTTGCCAGCCCCAAAAGAACGCCAATAAAACTCAGAAGCAGCAGCATACGCTGCATGCAGCCCCGGAGGGAGAAGACGAACTATATCCTCTAGGTGATACTGAATCTGTACACGCATGCATGCATGCATGCATGCATGCAAACAAACAAATAAATAAATTAATTTGTTAATACATAGATATATTAGAAAGAGAAAAATAAATATATCAATAAAATAAGCATAGACAGAAATACAACATATTGCTCCCATCCCCAGCATGCATGCATGCATGCACTGTACATATATACATACATGCATGCATGCATGCATGCATGCAGCCCCAAAGTACTTCTTACCGGCATGGGTTGCGCAGCAACAGACTGCAGCCAGCCCCAGCACGCATACACTATACATACACACATACATACATACACACATGCATGCATACATACATACACACATACATACACACATGCATGCATACATACACACATACACACATACACACATGCATGCATGCATGCATGCATGCATGCACTTACGGGCATGGGTTGCGCAGCAACAGACTGCTGCCAGAGGGCAATGTCTTGGGGGCTGTTTGTGTTTTTTGGTGGTTTACCCCCCACCACGAATGTGGTTGTTGTTGTATCGAAGGAAGTGTTTGCCTCTGTCTTTGTTTTTTCTTTGTTTATACCCCCGTCACCTCTACAGAAGAATTTATGCATGCATGCATGCATGCATGCAGCAGCAGCAGCAGCAGCAACAGCAGCAGCAAAGACAGCAGCAAAGACAGCAGCAGCAGCAGCAGCAAAAACAGCAGCAACAGCAGCAGCAACAGCAGCAAAGACAGCAGCAGCAACAGCAGCAGCAACAGCAGCAGCAACAGCAGCAAAGACAGCAAATATAAATGCAGGATATAACTCAAAGGGATGGGGTTAATACAATACTTCTGTAGTATCTTACAGTTCTAGGGTTTAGGGTTTAGG
>NW_024012212.1:0-970 GCF_000499745.2 Eimeria mitis | reverse complement strand
CATCCTCTCCGTCCCGTTCAATCGAACAACAAGATAGATTTTGTGGGAAAGCTGCCTGCTTGCTATCGAATATATTCCGTGTGATTCAAGCATGTTTTCGTTGGAAGCAACGTATTTGAAGTCCAGGTTCGTTGCGTTTGACAGTCCAGCTTACACTCTGCAGATGCAGCCTATTCTGTGAAATCAATGGTGACCATGCTGCAGCAACGTACATTACTGATCCATTAAAACAAATCAACGACGCTTTTCATCACGGCTTGATTTATGGAGTCCCCAATTCCTGCAACAATGTGCCTTCGAACTGGTTCACCTAAGCATGTGCTGCAGAGATGTTGATTAGCCTAGGCGGTCAGGTAGGCTCCGACACCTCCCCTCGGACATCCGTCCCCCGCGCTCGTGTTCACTAGTAAATAGCGTTTGATGGATCATCCTTACTTCGTTGTCCACCTCCATCATTCAGGCTTCCACCATCTCCGTGCACACTCACTGCACGTAAAACGGCAGTGCATCCTCCATTCATGCAAGTATGTCCCAGCCCGAAATGGGGGGCCTGTATCACCATCACTCTAAGGAGAGCTTGCCTGCTACGAAGCTGCAAGCACAATGCAGTTGGCTACATGCCCAGCTCTCGTTGTTTCTGTTGTTGCGATTTGCAGCTACCTTGTTCTGCTGCAGCCAGTGCATATCATAACGCACGCAGGGAGGCTAAACAACAAGCCGGTTCGTTACACGTTGCCACTGCAGTTCAAGCAAATAGTTGGTCGACCAGAATGCACGCAACTCACCCAAGCTGCAGGTATGGTCTATATTACCTGCAACAAGCCAGTTCTGCGGAGGGATGTTCGCCATTTTCCTTCTTATTCATACAGCACAGTATCGCATGTATGTTTACTGGCAACGTGCAGTGTTTATGGATACAGCAGGTAAGAACGAGGCTCTAGAAACCCGATCACTTTCACTTTATAAAAGG
>NW_024012211.1:0-971 GCF_000499745.2 Eimeria mitis | reverse complement strand
CATCCTCTCCGTCCCGTTCAATCGAACAACAAGATAGATTTTGTGGGAAAGCTGCCTGCTTGCTATCGAAGACAGTCCGTACAATTCAAGCACACAGCCGTTGGAAGCAACTTATTTGAAGGCCAAGTTCGTCGCGTTTGACAGTCCAGCTTACTTTCTGCAGATGCAGCCTATTCTGTGAAATCAATGGTGATCATGCTGCAGCAACGTGCATTACTGACCAATTGAAATAGGTCAACGACGTTTTTTTTCTCGGCCTCACTTTTGGAGTCCCCAATTCATGTAAAAATTAGCCTTCGAACTGGGTCACCTAAGCATGTGTTGCAGAGATGTTGATTAGCTTAAGCAGTCAGGCAAGCTCCCGCACCTCCCCGGGGACATCCTTCCGCCGCACTCGTGTTCACTAGTAAATAGCGTTTTATGGAATCATCCTTACTTCGTTGTCCACCTCCATCATGCAGGCTCCCACCATCTCCGTCTAAACCCACTTCACGTAAAAAGACAGTGCATCCTCCATTCATACAAGTATCTCACAGCCCGAAATGGGGGGCCTGTAGCGCCATCATGCTAAGGAGAGTTCGCCTGCTACGAAACTGCAAACACAATGCAGTTGGCTGCATGCCCAGCGCTCGTTGTTTCTGTTGTTGCGATTTGCAGCTACCTTGTTCTGCTGCAGCCAGTGCATATCATAACGTACACAGTTAGGCTAAACAACAAGCCGGTTCGGTACACGTTGCCACTGCAGTTCAAGCAAGTAGCTGGTCGACCAGAGTGCATAGAAATCACCCAAGCTGCAGGTATGGTCTATATTACCTGCAACAAGCCAGTTCTGCTGATGCATGTCCGTCATTTTCCTTCTTATTCATACAGTACAGTGTCGCATGCATGTTTACTGGCAACATGCAGTGTTTATGGATACAGCAGGTAAGAACGAGGCTCTAGAAACCCGATCACTTTCACTTTATAAAAGG
>NW_024012210.1:0-972 GCF_000499745.2 Eimeria mitis | reverse complement strand
TTTTTTTTTTTTTTTTTTTTTTTTTTTCATTTGTATATTTGTGTGTTTATATATGGGTTTGTGTCTCCTTCTTGGCTCTTTCTGTCTCCTTTCTTCTGTCTCCTTTTTTGTCTCCTTTCTGTTTTTTTTTGTCTCTTCTTTTGTCTCCTCTTTCTTTTTCTTTTATATCTCCCCTTTCCTTTCTGTCTCCTTTTCTTTCTTTCCCTGTCTCCTTTTTCTGTCTCCTTTTTTGTTTCTGTTTTCTTTCTGTCTCTGTTTGTTTGTCTCCTCTTATGCATGGATATAATCTATCGTTTGTCTCTTTTTCTTTTTTTCTTTTTCTTTGTCTCCTTTTTGTCTCTTCTTTATCTGTCTCCTTTTTCTGTCTCCTTTTCTGTTTGTATCTTATATAAAAAAGCCGCAAAAAAAACTGCATCTCCTTGTGGGGTTTCTCTTGCTGCTGCTGCTGCTGCTGCTGCTGCTGCTGCTGCTGCTGCTGCTGCTGCAGGAGTGTTGCTGCTGCGGAGACACCCCGTCAGTTTCTAGTGTACGTGGTCTTTGATATTTTATCTTACAGCAGCACAGACAACGTTGAGGTGTACATACACCCCCTGCTCAGGATGAAGCTGCAAGACCGCAAGTATGTTTACAAAAGGAGACAAAAGGAGACAAAAGGAGACAAAAGAGAGACAAAAAGAGACAAAAGAGATATGAAAAGAGACAAAAGAGATATGAAAGGAGACATATAGAGAGGAAAAGAGAGATAAAGGGAGAAAAAGAGACGAAAGGCGGCAGCAGCAGCAGCTGCTGCTGCTCCTGCTGCTCCTGCAGCAGCAGCAGCAGCAGCAGCAGCAGCAGCAGAAGCAGCAGCAGCTTGTTTGTTTGTTTGTCTCCTCAGGTGTCTCCTTCGGCAGGTCTTAAAACCGCAGCCCCCTCGGCTGCAAATATGTGAATATCAACTAGCATACAACCCGCAGCAGGTGCTGCTGCTGC
>NW_024012209.1:0-972 GCF_000499745.2 Eimeria mitis | reverse complement strand
GTGACGAAGACGCTGCACCTCTTTTCGGCGTATCTCGAGCTCAGGGGTATTCAGAGGCAGAGCAGGTTGATCCCTCACAAATTCTGGTTCGCAGCCCACCGTCTTCGTCGAAAATGCGGCTGCAGACACAGCTTGATTCGGCCACAGGAGTAATGAATATCCCTCCAAACCAGGAGACTGCTGAGCGTGATACTTCAGCTGCAACCAGAAACATGCCACTGCAGGTCCGGCTGCTGCAGCGACAGTTGCGGCTCATGAAGCGGCAACTGCACAGGGAGCGGTTGCACCATCAGCGGCAGCTGCTTCGCCTCCGCCGGAAGCATGCTCATAGGGAAAGATCTCGTCATCAGCTGCAGCAGCGCTTGTATATGGAGATGATGCGTCAGCATCAGCTGTGGCAGCAGCTTTGGAAGCAGCCGCTGCTACAACAGCAGCAGCAACCCCGGTTCGGGGTGCTGCAGCAGCTGCTGCAAGAGCACCAGCTGCTGCATCAGTCCTCGCTTCAACAGGAAATGCAGCAGCACTTGGTTGGACAGCAGGAGCAGTTGCACGCAGTGCAACGGGAGTTGCAGCAGATCCTGTTTCAACCGCAGTACTACCGGCAACTAACACGACCGCCCGTGCAGTATGCAGCGCCGCCGGGGGATCGTGAACAGCAGCAGAGAGAAGAGAGTACGGGTACGCAAGCGAAGCGCGGGATGCATCGCCATGTGTCGCAAGCTGCAGACCTTTCCTGGGAGCAGCAGCTGGTAGATGAATGGATTGATCCTGAGTCTACAACGTCTGGGACGCCGGAGCTCGGCATCTCTCAACAGGCGTTGCAGTTTTCTGCTCCTGCAACATCATCATATATCTCGACATCCGAGGTTGCGAGCATGGGGGGGATTACTGGGTCGCTGCACAGCTTCAAGGGTCCGGCCGCTTCTGGTTTGAACGTTGGTGGGAGAGCCGGCGGTGCTGTAGGAGCAGCTG
>NW_024012208.1:0-972 GCF_000499745.2 Eimeria mitis | reverse complement strand
TTCCACCCCTTGTATGCCATCAGGGGAGCCGAGATAGCATAGAAAAGCAGCTTTCTGTCTGCGTTTTCTGGTCTTGGCCTGCAGGTGTGTGCTTACACGGACGACACGAAGACGATGGAAACAATAGCATCTGTTTACACCACAATATATTTGAAAATAATAAAAAGTTTAATAGGCATAGCAATAGCAATCCCCCAACACAGAAACCACGCGGCGGGGTGAAGCTGTTGCAGCTTTCACCATGATCACGGAGCCAACGATACGAAACTTGTTATTCTGGATTTCGTACTAAGTCAGGAAATTCCTCCATTATTTCCCAGGATGTTATTCTATGTCTCCTGTTTGGCTCCAGCAATCTCAGCATAAGCTCTTGCCACCTAATTGGTATATTTGCAGCATCTAGAGAGGGTTTAAGAGTAGATGACCTTATCTCATTATTAATAAGCCATGCAGCTAGCGCCATATCCGGGTCCTCCACGCCTTTCACATTCATTTCTCCATATGGATATGTTTCGCCTGTAAACAGTTCATACAGAAGTATCCCCAAAGACCACAAGTCGCTGCTGGCGTGAGGGATCGTGAACCCGCCGTCGTAGGCCTCAGGGTCTGGCCGCAAAGCTAGCTGGGGCTCCCGGTACTGCGGCGTGAAAAGTGTGAGTTTTCTGCATGGGCTTCCGAATGAGAGGGCTGAGCCCAGATCAGAGATAACGAAAGAGCCGTCTGACCGCAGCAACATATTATCCCACTTTAGGTCGTTGTGGCTGAGGCCAGCTTGTTGAATTTTAAGAACAATTTGTAGCAAACGGCGCGCTATGTACTCCCGCGCTTTCTTTACAACACTCCCTGCTTCTACATATAGATCTATAACCGCCCCGTGAAGCCTCTCCATCAGCTGCACACGCCCCAATATAAAGTATCTACCGACACGCTGGGCTTCGGGTACTCCAGCAAGATCGGCACTGAACAAAGGAA
>NW_024012206.1:0-972 GCF_000499745.2 Eimeria mitis | reverse complement strand
ACTGTATGTCGCACTATGCCAGACGAAAGTAGGCAAGAACGGCTTTGACGCGAATACCGTGTTCACACCCTACGTATTGTCCAGCATCTCCACGTACTAGTTGCGCCTCATTTCACACATTCAAGGCGAGCGTGTTGCACCGACTGCCACAAACCCCGCTGATGTCGTGGTGGGACTACGTCAGTAGCAGGATCACCAGCGCACTCATCGCTCAGAGAGTATTTCACCTTATGCTCTCTGATCCTCCGGCTCCCCGCAGTGCTACACGCATAGCTACTGCGGACACGGATAAGGTTAGGCTGAACTTCAGCTACCTGCTTCGCTTCTGCAATATGACTAGCACCTCTCATTCAACGCCAGTCACACGGTACGTTAGACTTCGCTGCCCCTGTCCCCAGACAAACACTGCCAAGGCCGATCCGCCTGGAGCAGGCAGCTTCTATTTGAGCGGTATTGTGCTGTACATCCTGGGAAAGCGGGAAAGGGTACAGATCGCTTCCCATCGCGGACGGGTGCTATCTGCATGCACGACGGACCGACACAAGCTCAATGAAACTAGGCAAGTAGCGCGCCGCACAAAACCAGGGCCCAATGCGTCCCACCTCGCCCCCCCGCGTACATTCCCGCCTGTATTCCATGCCAAGCCAACTCCGGCTGAGATACAAAATTACAGTCACCTGAGCCATTCCCATGCCACGCTGCGCTCAACACAGCCACTCCGCAGCCACCCGACGAAGATACCTGCCCTCCTCTGCGCATTAAAAAAACACGTGTTGACGCTGGACAGGTAAAAATGACCAAACGCGGAACAGTGCCGAAAAATCAGCCCCGCCTTCCTAAACGGTATGATCTCGCTAGTGTCTCAAGCCCCGCACTCCAGCGGTCAACGACAACGATATGTCACGACGAAACGTCAGAAGAAGGCGTATGAAGCAGTGCGTATGGTAGCGTTGTGCACTCACAGAAGGCACG
>NW_024012205.1:0-973 GCF_000499745.2 Eimeria mitis | reverse complement strand
TGTAGCAGCAACTGCCGGCATAGCTGTAGCAGCAGCTGTTGCTGCTGCTGCAGCAACTGGTATTGCTGCAGCAGCAGCTGTTGCTGCTGCTGCTGCTGCTGGTATTGTTGCAACAGCAGCTGTTCTTGCTGCAGCAGCAACTGTTGCTGCTGCAGCAGCAACTGTCTTTGCTGCTGTTGCTGCAGCAGTTGCTGCTCCTGCTGCTGCTGTCGCCGCGGCAGCGCGGGGCGTCGCAGAGCATATGCATGCTAAGACAGCAGCAGCAGCAGCAGCAGCAGCAACAGCAGCAACAGCAACAGCAGCAGCAGCAGCAGCAACAGCAGCAGCAGCAGCAACGGCTGCTGCTGCATTCCACTCTTTAAGACTATCTAATCCTTAGTCAGAGAGCAGTGGGGTGTATCTACAGGTACATATAAACCCTAAACTAGGGTTTAGGGTTTAGGGTTTAGAGTTTAGCGTTTAGGGTTTAGGGTTTAGGGTTTAGGATATGTGCAGTCCTGGCGCTGCTGCTAAGCAGCAGCAGCAGAACTAGAGAGACGAAAGGAGACAGAAAGAGAGAAAGAGAAAGAGACAGAAAGAAACAAAAACAAAGAAAAAGGAGACAGAAGGAGACAGAAAGAAAAAACAACAAAGAAAAAGGAGACAGAAGAGATGCAAACGACGCAGCAAAGAAACAGAGGGGACACAAAGGAGACACCAGAGAAACAGAAAGGAGACAGAAAGGAGACAGAAAGGAGACAGAAAGAAAGGAGACAGAAAGAAAGGAGACAGAAAGGAGACAGAAAAGAGACAGAAAGGAGACAGAAAGAAAGGGGACAGCAAGGAGACAGAAAGGAGACAGAAAGGAGACAGAAAGGAGACAGAAAGGAGACAGAAAAGAGACAGAAAAGAGACAGAAAGAGAAGAAAGGAGACAGAAAGAGAAGAAAGGAGACAGTGAGGAGACGGCAGCAGCTAAGCGGGCGTGGTCTAGT
>NW_024012203.1:0-974 GCF_000499745.2 Eimeria mitis | reverse complement strand
CATCCACAGGTTTCCGAACGAACTTAACACATGCCACACAGTCATCCCTCCTGGCATCAATCCTGCAAAGTGAACCGTATTATCCACGCATCGTACAGTTTACGCTGCTGCCAATATGGTGCTAGCCGTTGAAGAAAAAGGCAACGCGAAAACACGCGTCGCCAGTGAGGCGTACCCCACACAGCTCAAGGCTAGATTTTCCAGTCACGCACCTCCTGTACGGCGGTGTATAATTTGGCTTGCGCACGCTTCCATGGAGTGCGTAGCCAGCGGGCTCTATGGTGTTCCTTTCTGTAGCACCGTTACCGACATGCATGCGTGCTCATACGTGCGTAATGGTAATTGGGCACGCAGCCAATGGTAATCTGCTGGAAACACTCAGCTTTACATTCCGCGAGTAGTTAACCGGCTGTTCGCAAAAGCTGTGAACGACTCAATTCGCCTCTTCCGCCCGCCCAGGGGAACGCACAAGCTGAAATGCAGTCAGTGACCGGACAACCAGACCTCTAAAGCCAACAGCCGCAACGCGCCACGAAGGTGCACCCAGCAGTCTTCACGACTACACACCGCTCTCTGTGTCGGCAACCCACGGCCACACACTTTGACAGAGAAACAGACGCCAAGAACTCTACAAAATGCACAGTCGCCCGAACAACGCCACCCACACCTGGACGCTTCACGCACTTGCTGCTGCAGGGCAAAGGCTCCAGCAACATAGTAACACCGCATCCGCATGCCAGCATGAAGACCAGCACTCTCGCGCCACCACCAGCGTGCCTGTCCACCACTACTTCCCCAGGCACATGCACTGAGACGGGACTGCATGAGCACCTCAAGGCTCTGGTGCCCGCAGAAAGCAAAACAGCGGCCTTCTGAGAGCACGTTCCGAGTAGCCAGCCGACGACCGCAGGCGGCCTTATGATGCCGCCTGCTATCCACCGAGCTGAAGCACTAGAATCGACCAATGCTCTACC
>NW_024012202.1:0-975 GCF_000499745.2 Eimeria mitis | reverse complement strand
GTTTAGGGTTTAGGGTTTAGGGTTTAGGGTTTAGGGTTTATAGGGGTTGTGTGTGCTTACATTGTAGAAAACCTCGAAGGGCTGTTCTCTAGCATTTGAAAAAATGAATTTGACATGTGCTTGGGTGATGGGGCCGGAGGGTTTCCTCCGTACAAACGATTTGAGCCTCGCTATATATTCCATTCTTTTTCAGCTGTATTTTTTCTCAGCAGCAGCAGTATTCTCCACATTAACTAGACAATGCGATGCTTCTTCACTGCTCCTTTTCTCTGGAGAGAAGCTGAAATAACTGCAGCAGCAGCAGCAGCAACAGCAGCAGCAGCAGCAGCAGCAGAAGCAGCAGCGCAGCGAGACTCCTCGTACAACCTTCACGGGTAGAGGAGAAGTGCTGCATGCGGATGGTGGCTGAAAAGAAGGTAAAACATTTCTTTCAAGTTCAACAACTTGGTTTAACTTCTGGATGAAAGAAATGCAAAATGCAGCGCCGGCTGTATGTACACCTCAGATCAACGCCACACCATTTGAGCGCAGAAATCAATGAAACGCCCAATAAATACAGAGAAATTTAAGTAAACACCACTCAAAGTACTTTTTTGTTCAACATTTTCACAAAAAAAAACCAACGCTTTCCTCTGGTGATGCTGTACATACACCCCAGCATACTGGCGCCACCATATGCCCAATGGTCAACTGCTGCCGCACCAGCCCGAAACGGAGGAAACTGGTTCAACAGAAACCGGAAAAAATACTATTATTTTAAATATTAAATGAAAAATATTAAAATTAATGAAAAATTTTGTCTTTTCTGCCCTTGAAATCATACAAAAGTCAACAGCAACACCACAGGGAGGGTCCCCAAGCTACAGAGATCTTCGTTTCTCGACGAATCAAATTTCAGAAACCTATATTAATTCAAATATTAAATGCATTTATAAATACTATTAAAGGGTTTTGAAATTTGTTTTTTTTCTGTAT
>NW_024012201.1:0-975 GCF_000499745.2 Eimeria mitis | reverse complement strand
GCAGCAGCAACAGCAACAGCAGCAGCAGCAGCCCCTGCGTGTGCTGCTAGTGTGATCGCTGCGAGTTGCTGCTGCTGCTGCCTCTGTTGCATCACCGAGGCCAGTATATCTGCTGCTGCTGCCGCTTCTTCTTGTTGTTATTGCTGCTGCTGCTGCTGCTGCTGCTGTTGCTTCTGCTGCTGCAGCAACGACTTGAAGCAGCAGAAAGGAGACAAATGGAAGCAGACACCCGAGGAGGTGTATCTGCAGCTCGCGCCGCCCAGCTGCGTGCTGCTGCTGCTTCTGCTACGGCTGCCTCCCCTCCTGCTGCTGCTGCTGCTGCTAATCCAAGCAGCATGTAGCAGCAGCAGCAGCAGCACCAGCAGCAACAGCTGCAGCAACAGCTGCAGCAACAGCTGCAGCAACAGCTGCAGCAACAGCTGCAGCAACAGCTGCAGGGACAGTCGCAGCAACAGCTGCATCAAGAGAGGCAGCAACAACGGCAGCAACAGTTGCAGCACCAGCCGCAGCAACAGCAGCAACAACAGCTGCAGCAACAGCTGCAACAACAGCTGCAGCAACATCTGCAGCACAGCTGCAGCAACAGCAGCAGCAGCAACAGCAGCAGCAGCAGGTTAATTGCTCTTCTGCAGCAGCCTTCTTCTGCTTTATTTCCATTTCTTTTTGCTTATATAAAGTTTTTTGCTTTTCCTCTGAAATATAAATTTATTTTTTTTTCGTTTTTTACACCACCACAGGGTGTACAGACAGCGTGTGTCTCGCGTTGCAGCAAACAGCAGCAGCAGCAGCAGCAGCAGCAACAGCAGCACCAGCAGCAGCAGCAGAAGCTACTGCAGCAGAAAGAGGAGTATGCATAGATAAATATGGGTGTATAGATATCTGCATGCAGCTCTTAGTCGACTTTTGCAGCAACACATAGACATAGTTATATACACCTTTTACATATTATATATATATATATATATATATATATAT
>NW_024012200.1:0-976 GCF_000499745.2 Eimeria mitis | reverse complement strand
AACTGTCTACGGCGTTTCTGCATGGGGTAAATTGGGGCTTGTGAATGTTTCCATGTGGAGTATTCCTGCAACAAGAGCTGCAACCGGGAAGTCTTGCCACTCGACACATGCCCCATCTGCAACTAAACTTCCTGATATCTGCCGAGGATCGTCCTAAGCTGAAGTGGATTAAAGTACAAAAATTATGGTTCCTTTCAAAGCACCTAACCTCCCAAACGGCCTCCCGGCACCCTGGCCACTGCGCCTCAAGTGACTGGGGCTTGTGTGGAGAGGAAGAAGCTTGCCATCAGTTGCAGAGCATCTTGGCTCAACTCCCGCTGAAAAGCAACAACACGTACAGCCATGCCGTCGCCCCCCCTTCGGTGCATGGGCTAATACCATATCCAATTGTAAAACACCACCTCCTTGGCCCACGGGGTCCAAGTAGGGAATGCCTTTACCAGCGTCAAGCGGACAATGTTTCTGACAGGCCATAGCATGAAGTAAGCCATTCTATTTGCTGTTATCTACAGAACGAAGCATTTCCCACTGGATCACGCGTCATTGGCGCCACCCAAATGCTTCGCAAAAGTCCCAATGCCTAGGCACAAGAAAGCGTGTAAACGCAGAGATGGATGCGCAAACACCTTGCCATGGTGTTGTCGCACCTGGGATAAGACCTGCAGTCATTTCCTTCAAATCTCGAGACGCCTTCAGCCAGGCCGTATCAGATACCCATACAGCTCAGCGCAATAAAACTGAAGGCAATCAACGCTTTGTTGCCTCTCTCATCAAGCTTCGTTTACTTCATTTCAGTTGTCTGCGGCGTTTTCGCTCCGTCCATATTCGTGCGGAAGGCCTCCAGCTGGAAAAAGGGTGCTTTTTGAATTCAACATCTGTTGTGGCGTAGTTTGCCTGGAATTGTTGATAGTTGTTATTTTGTACCCGACAGTCCAAGAAGATTAGAAGTGGTCGCTGTAATAGCCCCCGATGGTTG
>NW_024012197.1:0-976 GCF_000499745.2 Eimeria mitis | reverse complement strand
TGTCAGCGAAAAAGCGTTTACGCAGTTTTAATCGGCGACTGCCTTGATGTGCTTGTGTGTGTATCGTATGGTTAGTCTGTGCGCGCGTGCGTGCGGCCGCGCTGAGACTTAGCCGTCTTGACCGTTATGATCGCTTGCTGGCTTGCCCATAAAATGTACCCTTAGAGACGATAACATACTTGCCTGGAACGGTTATGGGTACTGATGAGTCTCAGGCTGTGAGATAAAAGACATGGGCATATGCGGGAATCCACGCAGCGGTTAAGGGTTACAACAAAAAAAGAAGATGAAGCAGCTTTGCCTGGCTCAGCAGCGCTATTATTTTGTAATTCATGCTTGAACTTATTTCGGCACTGGGACGCGTATTCGCGAACCAGCATCCAGCGCTACAGACCATATCAAGAATTGGCGAAATGATATCTGCACAGCGCAGTAGATGGGATGTGGCAAGAACGATTACAAAGTGATTTATATCCAACGCCTAGTGGTAAGCAAGGCCAGCCCAGTTATGTGGGATGGTAGTTTTTTGCCGAGCAAAGGTAGCAGCGCTTTGTGTGACTAACACGAATTGTTGAAATATGTGTAGCGTTTCAGCAAAAGGATGCAGGAGCCGTGGCCCTTTCTGTAAATATTGAGAAACAAAGTCAGAGCTAGGGGCCCGTAGAGCAGGCGAGCTTTCCTGGCCGGCAGAGAATATTGGCTTGTTTGGCGAAGGTATGGCTTATGAGCACTTCAGTCGTACCAAGAAAAGCTGTCCTTCTAGCGGCAGGGTGTTCCCAGCGCCTTTCCACAAAGAATGGAGGTGAAAGTGCTGCCGGTCGCCCGTTTTTCAGTGTGTGATATTTCTTCAACATTTCAGCTCTTCTTTGATCTCGCAACAAGAAGCGGTCAGACGAGTGTCCTCCGTGCTGCCAGAAGCATCATGCTGCAGTTTGAATCAGGCTTCAGCTTAGTTCGCGTGTAGTTGGTGTGCACG
>NW_024012196.1:0-977 GCF_000499745.2 Eimeria mitis | reverse complement strand
ACAATACAACAACCGAAAACAAACAAAACATACGAGGCAAACAGACAAACAAGACAAACAAATAAACAAAAAAACATACAACGATAGAAGACAGATAGCAGACAAAGAAGCAAACAGACGAAGAAAACACCAAAATATTCGTCTGGCTGACAAGCAACATCACACAAACTAGGAAACGAGTATTGTAGCAACGCACGCCCCCCAAGCAAAATCCAGCTCAGAATTAAACAAACAAATAAAGAAAGATAAGTTTAAAACATTTTATACAAGTAGAAACAGAGAAAGGATTGATAGATACATACACCACAAAATTTGAATAAACAAACATATACAGCCACGACGACAACCGAGCACACCGTCTGTATGCAGCAACAGCAACAACAATAGCAGCAATACAAGCATCTGCAGAGGCGCAGCAGACACCGAAAAAGAAGTAGCGGCAGCAGCAACAGCAAAACTGGGATAAACATCAGCAGCAACACCAGCGGCAAAAGCAGCAACGCAATCGCCATCGGCAGCAGCAGGCAGCCATAGCGTCAGCACCCTCACACCAGCTACACCAGCTACACCAGCAACAGCAGCAGCAGCAGCAGCAGCTGCTGCTGCTGCTGCTGCATTCTTACGGGTTTTCCGTGCATGCTTTCGAATTCTGTGGTGTATGTACGGATGCGTCTGACGTAGAGAACATCTCCGTCGTCAATCCTCACTCTGTCTCCAATGTTATAAGGGTTTGTAAACGCCACAAAAATAACAGCTGTTATGAAATGTTGGTAGATATAGCCTGAAGACACATTTATATATAAACTTTGCTTCTTTTGCTGCGACAGCAGCAGCAGCAGCAACAACAGCAGCAGTGGGAGCGGCAAGAATAGAAACGCAGCAACAGCAGCTACACCGACAACAGCTACAGCAACAGCAGCTGCAGCAACAGCAGCTGCAGCAACAGCAGCTGCAGCAACAGCAGCTGCAGCAACAGC
>NW_024012195.1:0-978 GCF_000499745.2 Eimeria mitis | reverse complement strand
CGTGAGCCTTCGACCCACAGGTGTGACTCCTGCTCTGGACCCCGACTCCTGGGTAGAGGAACTTCCAAGCGTTGAGCTCGAAGGAGAGGCAATGGATGAGTCATCCCCGATTCCTGGTGACGATTCAAACGCTGGACAAGCTTCAGAATCGCATGCATCGGCGCAAGGGCATCCGGAAAACGTGAGAAGTCTACTTCATGGTGACGACATTATCAATCACCCGTATGTTCGGCTGCCAGTGCTGGAGAAAGGTGTTATTCGTAGACGGATGGAGCCGTTCACCCCCACTCGGGGAAGGCGCGATAGGGTGTCCTGCAATTTCTTCCTGCGTACGTTGCGGCAATTATATGCACGGAAGACGCTAAACCAGGATGGCGTAGATCTTCTCGTACCCACTGTCGAGCGTCTGGTGGGTGCTGCATGGTTTCAAAGCCAGAGAGGACCAAAAGGGCCATTTCCCACTCACATTGTCGGTATCTTAGGTACTTATTTCTTGGCGTTCGACGCCATAATCTGCGCTAGCGAACTTCTGGGGGACGCCATGCAACTCCCTCTCTGGTGGAATAAATTCGTGGCAGGCTTCGAAACGAATTTCGCTTTGCCCACTCCTGTGGCGCGTAGCACCGATGTTACGAAATTTTACACATATTTGGCAAGACGGCTTTCCGCTGCCCTCGAGATTTACAAAAGGGGAATGCGCCCTCCACTTGTGGAAGTAGTAGCCCTGAAAAAACTGCTGTTCTGCTCTCCATTCGGCCTTCATAAATTTAAAGGCGAAGCCTGGGATCCGTGGCGAAAGGATGGAGGGTGTTAGGTGGAGGCAGTGCTTAAAGCATGCACCTTTACCTTGTTTGATATGTGGACATCTGATCTAAGACGGTGTTTGCAAAATACTCCTTCAAATCACACCGAACCGCGTCACTGACGTGGCATTAGGATGCTCATGCAGGTCAGTAATGTAGGTTCACTGCATGGATG
>NW_024012194.1:0-978 GCF_000499745.2 Eimeria mitis | reverse complement strand
ACGCAAGCAACGTGCGAGTGATGTTCTGGCGTCGTTCGAGACGTTTAGGAATACAATCCACTCAGCCCTGTACCGACAGTTCTGTTGATGCGTGCAGGCAGTCATTGCCGATGTACGGGGTACAATGTTGTCTTCGGCGCGGCAGGAAGGCCTACTGAAAACCGCAAAAATGTCCGCTGTGTCAACTTAGTGTTCAGATTGCATGCAGGTGGTTGCCCAGCGTAGAGACTGCTGGTCAGACCAGTACGATGAAATTGTTGCGGAGGCTGCTATGTCGCTTTTGTTTGTAGCTTGCGCAGCATTATTTTTCTGTGGGATGCATTTGACAGTATTCAGGTTGCAGTATCTTGCTCTAGGGGCGTTTTGCGGTGCGTAGCCTTGCATTCCGAAGTGCGCCTTGAAAGAAATTGTATACCTCGACAGGCTTCAGGTAACCCCTACCCCCGCCTCAACGTAGCAGTGTGCATGGCCTTGTGGCCGTATGTCTCTTTTAGCATCGACAGGCTTGCATTAGGGATGGCTGGACTGTGTTGGCTCGCTGGGCACGGAGGTAAGTATCGTTGGCTATGCGAATGGATGTTTTGTCACTCATAGCTTGAGCACAAAGAGGTATTCGTTCAGCTTCGCCCATGCAAATTGATAATTCAGAGAGTACGTCAACAGGAGATCCAAAGGCGAAGGCTGGTGTACGTGATGCAAATGTTGAGTCGGCTGGCACTAAATAGATGATAAATATGCATCGACGACATGCTACAATGTGATGCATTGTGCGGTGGAGATTAAATCATCGAATAGGGAGCTATCGTAGGAGTCTACGATTTGCTACAGGCTTGCTTGCCTAGCGTTGGTTATAGGCATAGCACAAGGGCAAGGCATCACAGCGATAATACCGGCATATCGAAGGCAGAAAAGCATCAGTTTCTGGATCCGATGCGTCTAGCATACTTTTGAATTACGGGAAGGGAGCGTTTTCACGTT
>NW_024012193.1:0-978 GCF_000499745.2 Eimeria mitis | reverse complement strand
TTCCGCACATTTGTAGAACTGTTTCTCATCGCAGCAACAACACGCAGTTGTTGCAGCGGCTGTTTCTGACAATCACAGCAGCTGCTGCAGCTTTTGCCTTTCACAGTAGTAGCAGCAGCAGCTGATGTTGCTGTTGTACTCTGCAGCTGTTGCTGCTGCCTGCCACAGCGGCAGATGCAGTTCCTTACTGCTTCTGCTACTGTTGTTGCTACAGCAGCAGCAACATCTGCTGCATTCTTCGTTGCGCAGTGAAAAACACGGGCGGGAAGTACACCGTTAGGAGTTTGCAGCATGAAAGATACGATCAAGTGTATGTACAACCACTACAAATGCAAACGAGCATTTTGCTACTAGTTGCGCTGCTATTCAGCAGTAGAGTTGCATAGAGCAGTAGGCTCACACTTCCCTGTCTGAGGTGTACATGCATCTCAGTTAGCTTCCGAAACGCTCTTCAATCCATCTGCTGCCTCCCGGCAAGCCATATATCGTATATATACTGAGAACTGTTGACCAGTCATCGCAGCAAAGCCTCAACAATATACACAAAAAGACAGAATACGCTGGACAATAAACAAAAAAAGGAGACCTAGAGTATTTCTGTATTTGTTTGGAGCCGCCTATGCCTCGGCATTAGTGCTTAGAGTTCGGGGATTCACTCCTTTGTGCCGCTGCTGCACGCGAGCTGCCAGCAGCAGCTTTTCAAGGTGCTGCAAGTAGCGGTTTGCTGCTGCAGAAAGTCTCGCTGAGCCTTCTGGGGCCGGCAGTAGCAGCAGCAGCTGCAGCAGTTGCTGCAGCACAGGAGAATCGCCTTGGTCAACACGTAACAGCTGAGGCAGCAGTAGTAGCGAATCAACAGCAACCCCAGAAGTGTTACTACTACTGTTAGTGCAGGGCTTAGGGGCCATCGATACAGCAAGTGCAGACGAAGCGTTTGAGGCGCTGCTGTTGCTGTTGCTGGGATTCCCACTGCTGCTGCTA
>NW_024012191.1:0-979 GCF_000499745.2 Eimeria mitis | reverse complement strand
ATTGCCGACCGACGGGAATGCTTTAGTAGGTGGCGCGTCTGCAGATTGCTGTTGGCAAGTCTTCACTCGTCAAATATACATGGAACATAAGCGTCCACGTGCGGCAACAACTCTCCTTCAGGAGGTATGTCACTGCCCTGTACGGGTGTGGTGATCTGTGTTGCTACCACGGCTCAAATGCTAGCTAGAGAGAAGGGCAATGCGCCTGGACAGTTCAGCCTGTCAATTATACCTTGTAAAGGCGCACTGTGGCCTGATTGTTTAGCCCTGCTTGTTGTGTCCTTGCTACTCGGGTGTGCCGAGGCGCTTGGTCAGTAACTGTGCAGCTATACCTGTTTGAATGCGCTAAAGCATCGACACGCGTTCATCAGGTCGGACAGGCACAGTCTGGCCGTGTGGTATTTTTGGATAGTGCCGTGGAGCCAGCAAACCACATAGCACGCCTACAAAAGCGCTGATGTTGGCATGCACGCGTACGTGCTAGTGATGTGTGTATGCGTTCGGAGGTGTTCCTGTATCCATTCAGTCTTTTCACAGTTTGATAGGCGTATTGATGGCTGTTGGTTTTTCGTACAGAGAGTACGGGGACTGCTGTATATTGCAATGAGGGGGGAGCTATGAGCGACGACAATTTTGACTGTGCGTGGGGAGGCCAAAGGACTGAATTTTGGTGTCCTTTGGTCACTGTTGTTTTACTCTCTCATACATAGCACTTCGCGGGCATGCATGTTGAAATCAAGTGTTTTTCATAGACTCGTTGGATGCTCATTCAGATAGTGCGCAGCGTTTGAAACCATTTCGCTGGGCTGCAAATCTGACGCAGCACGTGATATTGCATTCAAGGTCATAATGGTGCGGAAACATCTACCCGCCTACTACTTGTTTGAAAAGATTGTCCTGATGCCTTGTAAGTCCCTTATCGCTTGCTACTTATTTGAAAGTACTGTAGCTGACCTGATTTAACTTTGCACTGAACGTG
>NW_024012190.1:0-980 GCF_000499745.2 Eimeria mitis | reverse complement strand
TATATATATATATATAATACAAATATAAAATATAATATGTATAATATGAACATAATAGATTATATGTACAGTATAAATATAATATATAAAGAATATAAATAAAATTAAATAAATATAATAATTATAGTATATATTATATTTGTATTATATATATTATATATTATATATTATATATTATATATCGTATATTATATATTATATTATATATTATATATTATATATTATATATTATATATTATATATTATATATTATATATTACATTATATATTATATTATATATTACATGTATTTTTATATTATATAATACATACATTACATATTATATAATAAAAAAAACTACATATATTACATATAATAAAATAAACAAAAAAACAAAAAAATAAACAAACAAACAAACAAACAAACAAAACAAACAAACAAACAAACAAACAAACAAACAAAATAAATAAATAAATAAATAAAAATAAATTTACAACTTGTTTAATATTTTGTCTTGTATTTTGTATATTTGTTTCTATATAAAAATTATTTTCTTTTTTTATTAAAAAAGAAAAAATAAAACCGCCAGCAGAAAAAAAAGATAAAACCAAAGGAGACTCCTTTGACTCTAAGCGAAGCGCCTGCATACATATAAATATATAAATAAAAAATAAATAAATATATAAATATAAATAAATAAATAAATATATATAAATAGATAAATAAATATAAATAAATATATAAACAAATAAATATAAATAAATAAATAAAATTAATTAATATATAAATAAATTAATATGTAAATAAAAAAATAAATATATAAATACATAAATAAATAAATATAAATAAATAAATATAAATAAATAAATAAATATATAAATAAATACAAATATATAAGTATATAAATAAATATAAATAAATAAATGTAAATAAATAAATAAATAAATAAATAAATAAATAAATAAATAAATAAATAAGTAAATATGTAAGTATAAATAAA
>NW_024012189.1:0-980 GCF_000499745.2 Eimeria mitis | reverse complement strand
ATGCGCGCACTTTGAAAAGGTGCGGACGCCGGGTGCTTCCACGGTAGGGTGTTGCGTCGGTTTCGGGTGCGGGCAACACGCTGTATCATTTGTGCAGGTGGTCTTGCCGTGTCGTAAGAGTAGCTTGTAGCTGTGGAAGGAACGGTCCGTAGCTATATGCCGCATGGGGTCAAGATGTTGTGCAGTGTGCATGTACTGGGGTGCATCGGGATGAGTAGAAGTGGGTAGAGGCAGCTAGGTGGGCAGATGGATAGCCACTTCTTGGTTTCTCCTGTAGATCCTTTGTGGCGCTCTCTAGCAGGTTTGCGTGTCCCAGCAAATGCATCAGGACGACGGATGAACTACGCCGACACCTGGAAGGTACAAGATTATACAACGAAAATGAACTGAGACGCGGGTGGCAGCTGACATCGTCATTTGGACAATGCGCTGGTGATCGTGTTTGCAAGAGCTGTCTGCACGTGACGCTGCGGTCCCACGGGCGTGCTAGGGAGGATATCCAGGCGCGCATTGGCGCAGGCAGTGGGTTGAGCTTTGCAGGTCGTTGCAAGGTGTGGCGTTAGTTCGAGCGTCCCAGCCCGGTGTTGGATGGTTATTCTGTAAGTAGTCCATACAGGCAAGGTAGTGAAGAGGACGTGAACGCGGCGGCGTAGCTGTTGCGTGAAGTGCTAGGTATTTAGGCGGTTTTGTCTGTGGCTTGTGGTTGCAGTTTTTGCCGGTGGTCGCTATCTGCAGAGCGGGTGTTAAGGGTAGAAAAAGCGGTGCCGTTTTGAAGGTGGAACGGATACCGGGCATTGGGTGGTTGAGGCTGCGTGCCAGTATTGTCTTATGTTGAACGTTTTGTTTTCGCATTGCCACTCTAGGTGCGGATGCGCGGATGCACGTGACTCTCCCTGCAGCTGGTTGTTTGGTGGGACGGTCGGAGTGCAGCTAGGGCCCAGTAGGTTTGTGTATGTGGTGATTCTGCGAGTGCGTGTACA
>NW_024012188.1:0-981 GCF_000499745.2 Eimeria mitis | reverse complement strand
TCAGGCAGTTTTTCTATCCTAGGCGTTTTGACTCCTGTGATGCATAGGCTAAGCCTGTGGGAAGACGGAGGACTGATTCTGCAGCATCAGCTACGATGAAAGCCTTCGCTTGCTCGCGTACGTTACGGTCGAGTCACGCGCTGCTCGGCACGTTATGGAGGCTTTCCCTTGTCCCTGTCGACCGATGCAAGGATGGGGGCAGTATGATTATTCAGCCGTCGCTTCTTGAGTTAATGGTTGAGTCAAACATTTTACGAGCACGCAGACACGCCTTGAAGGCAAGGCCTCTGGCGGCCTGGTAGGCGCAGAACTGCTCGGCATAGCCAACTGTTAACAGAGTGTCTGCCTCAAGCTACGTTGCAAATCGCCTTGCCCAACCAATTAAAATGTCATTATCTAAAATATAAAACGAGTTGCAGTTTTACTGCCACTGCTTGCGACGATGAACAAGCTGCCAAACCCGGTTTCCCTCTTGGCCTGCCCGGCAAGACACGCCTCCCGTGCACCCGCGCGTTGACCACGTCTGAGCCAATGAAAACGAATCAAGCCACTGTCGCACTTCATTCTGCCAACCATCCCTTCTTCATAAGTAATTTTGAGATTGTTTGTGGTGGAAGGTTTCAACATATTGGTTTCAAGTGCGCATATCGTTGCCTCCAAGTTACGTAGGGCAACAATGCCTGCTCTCCGCCTGCTCACAGTCGTCAGTGCGTCGCTCCTCCTCTTGGCTAAAGCTGATGGGAGCGGTGGTGAACCGCCTCCAACAACAACAACAAAAACTACGTATGCTGTCAAATTGGGTAAGCTGGCTGGTGGTGGGTGATGCTGAATGCTTGAAGTGCTGCCTTGGTTTCAAACTCCGTCCAGCAGGCCAGTACCATCGATGGGTCAGTGGCCAGTGAAAATTTTAGTGCTCCACAAAACGGTTGATAAGAGCATCAGGGAGCTCGTTACGGCACTATTTTATCCCCTCATCTGCAG
>NW_024012187.1:0-981 GCF_000499745.2 Eimeria mitis | reverse complement strand
GGTGGAGCCCTCTATACCTTCAAGGGCACTGAAGGCCTTTATGCACCAGGCCAACTAAACCACGACACCAGAGGAAATCCACAGTAGCAGATACTTATCCCGCTTTCGTATGACGGTGTGCTGCTTGGTTTGTGATGGTTATCAACGTAGAAGTTGAGCAAACTTCGTCAACCGGGAATTCCTCTACTCTTGCACCAACAGTTCCTGAAGACAAACAGAAGTGGATGGAGAGCTACCAGCAGCTAAATGAGCAGTACGCCAACCGCAGGCAGATAAGTGGTTGACGTCTGCATACTGTGTTCAATTAAAGGGGGTTGTAGTGGGGATCTGCTGAGGAATGCGTTGTACTAAAACGGCGATACCTTGCGATTGCATTCGCAGGCATCAACAATTATTTCAGGAGCTTTCCACGTTGTTGTCAAATACTAGACTCCCGCGCTGGCAGGTTAGTCTCGGGCTCTGCAATTCGCTGTGCTGCTCATTTGTTTGCTATTCGCAATACGGGGAGGACTACGTTGCCTTCGCTTGAAAATCTTCCGCATTAGTTTGGTGACGGCTGTACAGCGGGACGCTTTAGACTTCGCATTCATCGCATTTCAGCAAGACTACGAAAAGGTATGAAATGCATCCTTTTAGGAAGCACAGAAGCACTCCTTGCAGAAAGCCAATGATTCCACCCACACCATTCCCTGGCAGTCGTGTGGCTTCTTGTCCTTCTGTAGGCATTGCAACGGTTGTCCAGCGAAATTCGAAGGGTCCGATCCTCTGTCAACCTAATGAGTATGTCAGAAACCTGTTCCTTACAACGAGAAAGGCTCAAAGCACGGCATTACGCGCACTACTACTTAAGATTTTAGTCTCGACGGCATTTGATGTACCTTGAGGGCAGCATTGTGCGTTTTTCCAGTGCTGTATGACCTGCTGCATGGCCTTTCAGGGGTTCAGGCATCCACCACTTCAGGCGTGAACAGCGTCGGCGTC
>NW_024012186.1:0-981 GCF_000499745.2 Eimeria mitis | reverse complement strand
GGAAAAGGAGCTAATCCGGTGCAGCGCCCACCTTTCCCTTGGAACGATGCATTTTGTGCACCTGTGATCCTCAAGACGGGAGGCAAGCGAGTCCTTAAGGGAGTTGCAGATTAGTTTCATATGTTGAAATTCTGGCAAGAGACAAAAAGGAGCACTTTACAGCGCACCAAGGCTAGGGTTAGCGCAAGTGCAGCATGTCCAACCGCTCACGTCCTGGAACCCACGAAAAGTCATGTCCTGACAGACAATCTTCCTTAGTATATCATTTATTGGGCGTTTTCGTTTGGGGTGGTAGGTTTCCCTCTCGTCCAAGGCCCATGCGTACGTGCCTCGACAAGCGAAGAGCACGTATGTCACCTATCAAAGCCCATCTAATACGTGAAGCCAGCGCTTAGCAGTTGATGGAATGAAGCCGTACTAGCTAAATGTAAGACATATAAGTAAAAGCATGACGTTGGTAGAAACGCCAGTCTAAGACAGCGCGCGATTTAGGTCTACTCCGTGCTGCGCATACGTCATATCTGCCCTCACTTCCTGCTCGGGACACCTACATCCAGAAAGAAACAAATGTGGTAGGCCCACGGACGAAGCGAGCAGGTACTTTAAGCACCTGTGATGGAAACAATCGGAAGCAGGCGATAGCATAAGCAAGATTGAGCCACCTCCTTGTGCTTGCCACGGTGCCCATCTGGCTGTGAGTGCTACAAGCGCACTGCCTCCTAAGTGGAAACAATTGCTTGCGCTGCAGCAGAACCACATCATATTCTGGCCGCTTCTAGTTGCTCTCCATGAAGTACCTATTTAGTGTTCTCGTTGGGTCAATGACCAAGGTTGTGCTCATGGCGGCAATGCGCAGCTGCTCACCGTCTGCGCATGGACAGGAATTGAAGTCTGCGTCACTAAAGAGCGGTGAGACTATCGCGCAGATTCCCGCGGCAAATCGAGGCGACACAAGACTTGATAAACACGCACAAGCTGAAG
>NW_024012185.1:0-983 GCF_000499745.2 Eimeria mitis | reverse complement strand
TTTTTGTCTTCTTTTCTTTCTTTGTTTTATAAACCCAAATAAATTAATTTATAAAAATAAAATAAATAAATAAATAAATAAATATATATTTTTTTTCTCTTATTTAACCCCCGCAGCTAAGGGCCCCCGGGCCCCCAACCTTCTCTAGCCTGCTGGGGGGCCCCCGCCAAACCCTAAACCCTAAACCCTAAACCCTAAACCCTCGTACTGGGTGCAGCAGCAAACAAAAATGTCGAGAGAAGGGGCCCCGGGGGCCCCCAAAATTAAGAAGGAGAAGGGGGGCCCCCCAGCAGTACCCCGAGCAACTCACAAGAAGGAGCAGCAGGCCCCTGCTGCAGCAGCAGCAGCAGCAGCAGCAACAGCAGCAGCAGCAGCAGCAGCAACAGCAACAGTAAAGGTGAAGAAGGAGACCGACGGTGCCCCTGCAGTGGCAAGGCAGCGCCAGCAGCAGCAGCAGCAGCAGCAGCAGAAGCAGCAGCAGCAGCAGCAGCAGCAGAGAACAACTGATACAAAGAGGGCCCCCAAACCCTCTTCTTCTATTTCTTCTTCATCTCCTGAGGGGCCCCCATCAAGGCCTTCCCAAGGGGGCCCCCAAGAGGGTACTAATGGGGCCCCAGAGGGGCCCCCCAAGAGCCGCAGAGGGGCCCCCGGGGAGGGTACTGAAGCAGAAGCTGTAGAAACTCAGGGGGCCCCTTCAGGGGCCCCCCCAAAGGGTACTTCCAAGGGGGCCCCCAGAGGGGCCCCCAAAGGGGTACAAAAGGGGGCCCCCAAGGGGTTAAAAGAAGAGGCCCCCGAGGGGGCCCCCTTGGGGGCCCCCCCCAAAGGGGGGCCCCCCAAGGGGAGAACCCCCAAGAGGGAACAGGAAGAGGCCCCTGGGGGCCCCCCCTCTGTGGGGGCCCCCAAAAGGGGGGCCCCCAAGCATGAGGGGGCCCCCATGGAGGGGGCCCCCAAGGATGGGGGGGCCCCCAGGGAGGGGGCCCCCC
>NW_024012184.1:0-983 GCF_000499745.2 Eimeria mitis | reverse complement strand
ACATCGGAAATAGAAGCAATGTTTGCCTGCGTACGAGCGTGAAAGGGTGTCACACCAACGTGGGAAAAAACCGCAAACACGAAATAAATAATAGGGTGGTTGCACTGGTCGCAGGCCCTAGAATCGTGGACACCCCAAGTTGCCAAGCCAGACAATCATTGCTACATCGCACCCGAGATGTTTAACGCGTTTTTTGAGAAAAAAATACCCAAACCCTGCGGCTAGCGCGATCTGCTTCCGGATTGCGAGATGTGTTTCGACAATCTGCCTGCACGACACTGGAATGTTCGGCAATCAAAATTCTGCCAGTTGGTTCACAACCCTCCGAGCAGGCCTAGCGACTGCACTGCAACGTATAGAATCTTGGTAGAAACGAGTGACTGTGTCGAACGGCGGCAGTTAGATTTGTGTGAAGAAACGCATATCATAAAGACTCCGCCTAATCCTCGGGGGTGACAAGTGCTCCACAGCCCAGCATCCAAAATGCCTTTGGCGAGTGGGGTCGCCCAAAAATACTAGAGCAGATGACCTGAGATATTGCAACTGTAGCCGCAGTTTATTAACCTTTTGCCCAAGCAATACGCCAGCATGGACTCCTTCCAGTCATTGCGCAGAAAAGCCGAGATGTGGAATGCTGTTACAAACCTTTTCCGTGTGCCGTCGACCCACAAAAACTGTCGGTTCACTACAACCTGCTATATGCCAGTGAAATGCGGCTGGCAGAGCACATGCTAGACAAAAAAGACGGCATCCCACGCAATTTTACTCCATTGAATCTCACTGTGTGATGCAGAGACATACAAACCCAAACCAGGCTACCGCCGGGAAACGAGACGCGGTAACGATTTTCGCGATTCAGAGCCAATCCAATGCAATGCCGCTAAGACCACGGTCGCTTCAAGATGAACGTTCTTCATGCCTACTGGCAAAGCCACATGGCTGCTCACCGACAGCTCCATAAAACATGCATCCAGCGTTGCGCG
>NW_024012183.1:0-983 GCF_000499745.2 Eimeria mitis | reverse complement strand
GGTGGAGCCCTCTATACCTTCAAGGGCACTGAAGGCCTTTATGCACCAGGCCAACTAAACCACGACACCAAAGAGGAAATCCACAGTACGAGATACTTATCCCGCTTTCTTATGACGGTGTGCTGCTTGGTTTGTGATGGTTATCAACGTAGAAGTTGAGCAAACTTCGTCAACCGGGAATACCTCTACTCTTGCACCAACAGTTCCTGAAGACAAACAGAAGTGGATGGAGAGCTACCAGCAACTAAATGAGCAGTGCGCCAACCGCAGGCAGATAGGTGGCTGAAGTCTGCATACTGTGTTCAATTCAAGGGGGTTGCAGTGGGAAGCTGCTGAGGAATGCGTTGTACTAAAAGGGCGATATCTTGCGATTGCATTCGCAGGCATCAACAATTATTTCAGGAGCTTTCTACGTTGTTGTCAAATACTAGACTCCCGCGCTGGCAGGTTAGTCTCGGGCTCTGCAGTTCGCTGTGCTGTTAATTTGTTTGCTATTCGCAATACGGGGAGGACTACGTTGCCTTCGCTTGAAAATCTTCCGCATTAGTTTGGTGACGGCTGTACAGCGGGACGCTTTAGACTTCGCATTCATCGCATTTCAGCAAGACTACGAAAAGGTATGAAATGCATCCTTTTAGGAAGCACAGAAGCACTCCTTGCAGAAAGCCAATGATTCCACCCACACCATTCCCTGGCAGTCGTGTGGCTTCTTGTCCTTCTGTAGGCATTGCAACGGTTGTCCAGCGAAATTCGAAGGGTCCGATCCTCTGTCAACCTAATGAGTATGTCAGAAACCTGTTCCTTACAACGAGAAAGGCTCAAAGCACGGCATTACGCGCACTACTACTTAAGATTTTAGTCTCGACGGCTTTTGATGTACCTTGAGGGCAGCATTGTGCGTTTTTCCAGTGCGGTATGACCTGCTGCATGGCCTTTCAGGGGTTCAGGCATCCACCACTTCAGGCGTGAACAGCGTCGGCGTC
>NW_024012181.1:0-984 GCF_000499745.2 Eimeria mitis | reverse complement strand
CTGTCAGGTGAGTGAACATCGTGCCTCTGAAGGGGGAAAAGCTATAGTGGGATTGAAATACAGCCTTAGGTCCTAGTTTATCAAACGTACAATTCGCCTTCTAAAGTGTACTAGAACCAAAAAATCCATACACATGTACTGTGTGGATTATTTTTGCAGTTGTCTTGCTTTTCGTGGTAACATTAACAATGCCTGCGTATATCAATTAGCTCCCACAGTGTGACAGGCAGCGCACACAAGGCTACACATACGAGCAATGACTGATACATTCATGCCAGAGCCAGTGCGCATCCGATGATACTGTGGTGTCAGCACGTTGGGTTGAGCGGCGAAGGAACGACCGCTTGTGACACGTAGCCGCGTATATACTTTGTTCTGTGGCCACGTATGCGACCGCAATCAGTTTCTGCGGTTTATCAAAACTACAAATAATGTGTGGCGCATGGGACGGTATCCGTTCTCTTGATTGCTGTATGGATGCGGGATAGAAAACAAGGCGTATTGATGGTCTTGGTGCAGACGTCTCATTAGAAGCTTGGCGTGTTTATGGAGGTCTTTGCAGCTTGTGCTGGGACCAGCAGTGGCGGTGGCACACCTCAAATCAGATTCAGCAGCACTGCAGAACGTGAAATTTGGAGAGCGAACTGTGCGCCCCCTAGGAGGCGCGTATCACGTCCCCACGGAGATACTGTAAAACAAATTGACGAAAAGGAAGTGTAAAAGTACACTGGAAGGTATCCATCACGTTGCGCAGTTTCCTGCTAGTGTGGTTTGCGCAGCGGCTGCAAGGAGGTTTTCTCAACATATATGCAAGATGTGGGTGGGTGGGTAGCACGTAGATGCCGTATTTATTGGGTCTCCGTATTTCATCGCTTCCACATTTTGTACTGAACAAATGAGATTATATTCTGTCTGAATAGCCTGCTACATCACCCTTTCGGGACACTGTGAATACTGTGAATACATCTGCTTTACCCTTGCGGC